>NW_025225285.1:12123-14525 GCF_018294505.1 Triticum aestivum
AGCGCGCCCTGCCATTTTTCAAAATTTTGAAAAAGGCAGGTCCAATGAAATGGACTCCGGAGGCGGAGGCTGCGCTGCAGGACTTGAAGAGATACATGTCCTCCACTCCAACACTTGTCGCACCTAAACCACAAGAGAAGTTGCTGCTGTATATAGCGGCAACCAATCAAGTGGTTAGTGCTGCGTTAGTGGCGGAGAGGGAGGCAGATGATGAGCCAGCAACCATGGCAGATACGTCCAGCGACAAGCAGGGGGCTTCGCCGACAAGCTCTGGTCCTGACAAGGATGGATCTGCGCAGGAGCATGATAAGATGCAGAAGAGAATGGTGCAGCGCCCAGTTTACTTTGTCAGTTCCCTTCTGCAGGGGGCTAGGTCAAGGTACTCTGGTGTGCAGAAATTGCTTTTCGGCCTTCTCATGGCCTCGAGAAAGCTGCGCCATTACTTCCAAGCACATGAGGTCACAGTCGTCACTCGTTTTCCGCTGAAGAGGATACTGCAAAATCCAGAAGCAACAGGCAGGATTGTCGAGTGGGCGCTGGAACTGTCAAGCTTTGGCCTTAAGTTTGAAAGCACTTCAACTATCCAAAGCAGAGCATTGGCAGAATTTATAGCAGAATGGACGCCAACACCAGATGAAGAAACTCCAGAGACGAGCATCCCTGTCGCACCCACCGGAGAGCACCTCAAGTACGTAGTCCAGATGCACTTTCCCAAGGAGCAAGCAACCAACAATACTGCAGAATATGAAGGATTGCTTGCCGGTCTCAGGATCGCAGCAGACCTTGGGATCAAGAAGCTCATTGTCAAGGGTGACTCGCAGCTTGTCGTCCGCCAAGTGAACAAGAACTATCAGAGTCCGTTGATGGAAGCATATGTTGATGAAGTGAGAAAGCTGGAAGAGCACTTTGATGGCCTACAGATGGAGCATGTTCCGAGAGCTCAGAATGACATTGCTGATGGCCTGTCAAAGTGCGCCGCATTAAAGTTGCTTGTGGAACCAGGGATCTTTGTGCTCAAGCTGGCTCAACCATCCGTAACACCATCAGCGGGACAGAACAAGAAGAGGAAGTTGATTTCTGGTGACTATTTTCCGGCAGAGCTCCCCGAAGCCGCCGCCAAGAAAGTCCCCAAGATCAACACCAAGGGTGCTGAGGAGCGATCTGCTCCGGCAAGCCTTATGGTTTGTTCCATCGTAGCAGACGCTCCCGACAAGCTTTGCTCCGGCAAGCTTGCCGAGGAACATCAAGCTCCGGCTGAGCCGCAGGTGCTCGCCGTGGAAGCGGATGTTCCCGCAGTAGCAGATGTGCCTTTAGTCCTTGTTGTCGAGCCACAAGCTCCAGCATGGGCACAACAGATTGTCCATTTCCTTCAGACAGGAGAACTTCCCGAAGAGCAAGAAGAAGCGGAAAAAGTAGCCCGGCAGTCAAGTATGTACCAGTTTGTCGATAGCATACTGTACAGAAGAAGACTCAACAGTGTGAAATTGAAGTGTATTTGCCGGGAAGACGGACAAAAGCTGTTGGCAGAGATACATGGAGGCATATGTGGTCACCACATTGGCGCAAGAGCACTTGCCGGCAAAGCTTTCCGGCAAGGTTTCTTTTGGCCGACAGCCCTCCAGGATGCAACTGCACAAGTAACCAAGTGTGAAGCGTGCCAGTTCCATTCCAAGCAGATACACCAGCCATCTCAAGCTCTCCAGACAATCCCTTTATCCTGGCCATTTTCGGTTTGGGGGCTCGACATCCTCGGCCCCTTCCCCCGAGCTATCGGGGGCTTTGAGTACCTGTACGTCGCAATCGACAAGTTCACAAAGTGGCCAGAAGTGGAAGCAGTGAGGAAGGTGACAGCACAGTCAGCAGTCAAGTTCTTCAGGTCGATTGTTTGCCGTTTCGGGATCCCTAACAGGATCATCACCGACAACGGCACACAATTCACGAGCCGCACCTTCATGCAGTACGTCCAAGATCTTGGCGCCAAGGTCTGCTTTGCTTCTGTTGCTCATCCGAGAAGCAACGGTCAAGCGGAGAGGGCAAATGCTGAAGTGCTGCGCGGGCTCAAGACCAGAACTTTCGACAAGCTGCGCAAATGCGGAAGAAACTGGATCGAGGAGCTGCCGGTGGTTCTTTGGTCGATCAGGACGACGCCAAATCGAGCCACTGGCCAGACACCTTTCGCTCTAGTCTATGGAGAAGAGGCAGTTCTCCCCACGGAACTCGTATACGGATCTCCTCGAGTGCTCGCTTATGATGAGCCTGAGCAAGAGCAGCTGCGACAAGATGACGCGCTGCTCCTTGAGGAGGATCGTCTTCAGGCTGCTGTACGAACTGCTCGATACCAGCAAGCTTTGTGCCGCTACCATAGCCGCAAAATTAAAGCCAGAAGCATCGAGGAAGGCGAC
>NW_025225285.1:16784-19486 GCF_018294505.1 Triticum aestivum
GAGGATCACTGGTGCCGACCCTTGCCGGAGAACTGTCCCTTGCCGGGGAGTTCTCCCTTGCCGGAGAGCGCTCCCTTGCCGGGGACTCCTCCCTTGGCGGCGTAGTCGAAGCAGATGGCACTTCGGGGGCGGCTTCCGGGCCCTCCTGGTGAGGCTGTTCTGCTCCTGCACGAGTCAACAAGCAAGATATCATCAAAGGAAAAAGCACTCATGCGCGCCTGACAGCAGGAAGCAAACTATGAACTTACGTTGGGGGCTATGCCGGGGGCTGCTTTGGAGAGTGGTTGCTGGGTCCGTCAAGGTGGTCTCGGACACACCCTCTGCTGACACGGTGGGGTCATCCTCGATGACGATCACCGCGGCCTTGGCTCTCTTTGCCGCTCTCTGGGCCAGCGTCCTGAAAAGGAATAGGTTCAGATTGAACCAAGTCAGATACAAGACAAAAACAGCAAGAATTGGAGAGCTACAAGAACACCAAAGAAACTTACTCTTCTTCCTCCTCGTCGGAGCTGAGCGCGGAGAGATCGAAGTCCGGCTCCCCTCCGGTGCGGCGAGGCGGAGGAGTAGGATCCCTTGCCCGCTTGGCAGGGGCGGTGGCGGTGGACCGGGAATATCCCGCTCCAGTTGCCGCGGCAGCGTGAGGCGCTCCCGCGGCAACACTGCTTGCCGCGGCAGCGTGAGGCGCTCCTGCGGCAACACTGCTTGCCGCGGTAGAGCGTGTCGCACAGATTGGCGGCTGTTGGCTCGTTTGCCGCCTCGCTACGTCCCCGGCCCTGCGGAGACGCCTTCTTGGCGGGGCCGGGGGCTCCGCCTGCGGCAAGCTGTCTAAAGGCTCGGGCTCTTCCTCGCCGGCCTCGCTCGGCTCAGCTTCAGGGCCGGCAAGATCTTCCTTGCCAGCAAACTCCGCGCGCTCGGCAAGGCTTGCCGCCTCTGCTGCCTCCGCCTCCTCCATGGTGAACCCGAACTCGCTCGCGGCAACTGCTGCCGCCACCTCTTCCAGCCTGGTGGCGATGCGCTGCATCTCATCATCAGTGGTGTCGCGGGTGAGACTCTTCTGTTCGTCAGTGCGGATCGGCACCTCTACCAAGTCATCGAAGAACGCTTGTACGACGTTCTTGCCAGGTTCTTGCCAGGTTGGGGCGATTCCGTGCGAATCGCACAACGGCATCATCGCGCGGATCCGGTCAAACGATGAATTGTTGCACAACGGAACGACGCTCCGCGGCAACGTAAATGGGTGCTGAGGGTCGCGCTTGAACAACTCCAGGAGCATCGCATCCAGCTCTAAGATGGTGAAGTTGAAGTTGAGGCCCGGGCGCAGCCTCATGATGTCCGCCAAGTTCTTGAACTCCCAGGCAGGTCTCCCCCTCTCCTGCAGGGGGCAATGCGGCGGCGAAGAAAGTCTGCGCCTACTGCGCCTACAGTGAGCCCGGCAAGCCTGAGGCGAAGGATCCTGGTGATGGCGATCTTCAGCCTCTCGTCCTCCGGAGCCACGTTGCTCCAATCGTTACCGCGCACTATTGGGGCTTGGCGCACGACAGTGAACGGCTGCGGGTTCTCCTCGACGATCCAGCACCACTCTGCTCTCCACTCCTCCCACTTGCTTCGGAGCTCACCCTCCAGATACGCCTCCTTCTTGCCGACTCTCGAGATCCAGGCGATCCCTCTGGCAAGCGGCTCTCCTCTCTTGACCCGAGGCATGAAGAAGTGGCGGAAAAGGGCTACATTTGGGTGGACTCCGACAAAGTTTTCGCACAAATGTGCGAAAACCGCCATGGTCAGAACAGCGTTGGGGGTGAAATCAAGTAGGCGGAACCCGTAGGTGTTCATGATGTCGCAGAAGAAATCAGAAAAGGGCGGGCAGAGCCCGCGGTAGAAGAACAGCGCGAAAAAGGGGTACCCGTTCGGAGCCAATCTCGAAGCAGTGGCCGGGAGTACCCTCGTGCACGGATGCGCCCGCGTCTCCGTCGACCAGAAGAGATAGAAGTACTCCCTCAGCTCCTTCGCGCCGAGCTGAGGGGAGAAGAGGGCCCGCTCCTTCCGCAGCACTGCGAGCCGCTGCGCCTCGGCCGATTTCACGCCCTTCCCCTTGTCGGCTTTCGGAGCCATGGTGGAGGTGGCGAGGGAGATTGGCGGTGTTGGTTGCGCCGGTGGCAATGGGGAGCGGGGCGCTGCTCTCTTTCTGCTTCGAGAAGAAGGGGGGAGCGGCAGAGATTTCTGGAGTTGGAGCAACAGACGGCGAGGTGGGGCGACCTGCCCCTGTTTCCTCTGCTTATAAAGAGGGAGGGGGCGGACGTTTCGCCCTTCCGAATAAAGAAACCACCCATGATCTCTCCCACGATGCCGCATTCGACGCGTGCCGTTAGGGGAGGGCGCGGTGGATACGGAGCAAGATTCAGCGTGGCCCAGGCCGCGTGTGCCCGTGCCCTATCTTGGGCCTGGCCCAACAGCGCTCGGCACCGTGTATGGCCCAGGCCCGGGGGCTCCTGTCGGTGTACTAGAATAGGGGTACCCTAGTACCCCGAACTTGTGCACGAACAGTCGCAGCACCCCGCGGCAAGGCTTGCCGGGCGACCGCCAAGGTCCTCCGTGGTTCCTTTGGAGCCATTTAAGAACAAAGTATTTAAGCCAAGGAGACAAGGCCCCGGCAAGAGGAGCTTGCCGGGAAGGCCAACCAAGGCATTCCAAGGAACTTGCCGCGA
>NW_025225286.1:0-2266 GCF_018294505.1 Triticum aestivum
GCCGCGTCACCGGCGTCCCGCCTCCTCCCTCGCGCGCTCCGGCGAACCCTCGCTGCCGCCGTCCCGCTCGGGGAGGAGCCCGATCCTCCCTACCGTCGACCTCGTGGGCCCCTCCCCTTCAGCCCAGGCCTGCGCAGCCCAGCGCACCGGCCCGCCTCGCCTGCTCTTCGTTTTGGGCCGAAGCCCAGGGTGAGAAACCCCGCTATTCCCCGCTTGTGCGTTGTATAGCTATTAGTCGCTCGATCTGTTTTTTTTTACGTCTGCCAAATCTGCTAAGTCCCTAAAAATCTACAACATGATGCATACTTTGACATGTCATAACTTGCTGCGTACTGCTCCGTTTCATGCGTGTAATATGTCAAATTGTTCGCCTCGACGAGTACTTCATTTCATTCAATTGCATCATATTAATTTGAGGTCATCTAGATGCTCGAATCTTCGTTGCAAGAGTGCTTCATGATGTTATCTGCTGTCTGTTAACAGAACGAGCTCATTTTTGCCATGATTGATGTGTGCATCCTATGAGGTTGATGTCTACATGTGTTTTGATCTATGCTATGTCTTATTTACATAGGTGCTTACCATGTATTTTTGTGATCAATGTGGTGACTAGCACAAGCATGCAAACTAGGCATCGTGATGTTGCTGATTTTAGTCCCTGTTCTGCTGTTATTTGGATGCCATGTAAACTTGATGCTACAGAGAGATCCATGCATATTTTGACATACTTCACTAAGGGTGTTTTGAACATATGGTTGTTATATATCCATTCATACCTCTGGTTGCAATAATGGAGTAGTCTAGCATGTCATTTTTGTGCTCTACTTTTGCTTCGAAATGTTTCCTGGCAAATTGTTTACATGTTATTCAATTTTGCCAAGGTTGTTGTAGTTAATCCATGTACCCTATGAACTTGCTCTTGCCATGCTTAGCTTCATAAACATGCCTTCATACTGTTGGTTGCCTTTCCATGCCATGTTTTGCTCTGTAGTGAGTTGCACAAGCTCACCAACATGCCTTCATAATTCTGTTTCTGCCATGTTTGAATCTGTATTATAACTTGCCATGTTTACATGGGTGCCATCATATTTTCTGATCCTTTTTGGCTCATGGTCAGTAAGGACTTTTGATCTATGATATTAGTAGATTCATGCCACGCCTTTGTTTGCCATTATAAGTTCCTGTAACATGTTGTTTGATAGCTCTAAACATTGCAACCTGATGTTATTTTCTGCAAAGTCTGGAATTGTTATTACTTGCAATCTTACCATGTGTGTTTGAGCATGTTCTAGTGATTTCTAGAGATAGCTCAGTGTTCATGTTTTGTTGTGCTTTACCTGTACATCATGTCCATGACTTTTGTTTTCATATTGTGGTGCTGTAGCATGTTGTTTTGATGCTTGCAATATGCCTAGTTGCTGTTTTGGACAGCTTGTCCTTTAAACTTGTATAGAGTGCATGTGTTGAACCGTTGCTCCGTTTTGAGTGTGCTCTATATGAAACTTGCTTAGATTTGCATATAGTTTCATATTATCATGTTGCATCCTTGTTTTGAGGTGTTTGCTTGTTGTTTGGGTGCATTTTGCATCAATGCCATGTTTAACTTGTTTTGCTCATATCTTCTAGGCCGTAGCTCCGAACTAAATGAACTTTATATGTAACTTGACTAGAATCTCGTGTAGATCATCCTTGTGCATCTTAACTTGATGTTTAACTACTTGAACATAAGGTTTATTTAGATCTGGACCAATTTCGAAATTTGCATATGAGGACTTACCGGAATTGTTATATGTTGTTCCCGGCCTCATTTAAACTTGCCTTGATGTGTTGTTCTTGTTTGCATCATCCCTTGCCATGAGTAGCTTCATGTAGATTTGTCATGCATCATGCTTGTTGTGCGTCATGTCTTGTTCATGTGTGGTGTGTTTACCATGTTGTGTGCTTCTTCTTGATAGTTCCCGTTTCGTTGCGATCGTGAGGATTCGTTCGTCTACACTTGGTTCATCTTCGTGGCTTCATCTTCTTCATGGACTCGTTCTTCTTCCGAGCGGGATTTCAGGCAAGATGACCGCTACCCTAGATCTCACTACTATCATTGCTATGCTAGTTGCTTCATTCTATCGCTATGCTGCGTTACCTATCTTTTGCTCATCAAGCCTCCCATATTGCCATGTACCTCTAACCTTTGACACCCTTCCTAGCAAACCATTAATTGGCTATGTTACCGCTTTTGCTCAGCCCCTCTTATAGCGTTGCTAGTTGCAGG
>NW_025225286.1:3757-4733 GCF_018294505.1 Triticum aestivum
CGAACATCAATTTCATTCGTGCGGAACCTCTTGAGTTTTTCGTAAATTATTTCAACCGGTGAATTCTCGTCTCAGTGGACATTCTTCATCTCTTTTCCGGTGGATTCAATTCAAGTTTTTCGGGTTAATCATATTCTTTTCCTTCGATCAAGTGTTTTCCCTGCTCGTTCTCCTCTCGCCAATTTATCCTTCCGGAGTGTTCAAGACATCTCAGGAGATTCGTCTGTGTTCCAATTAATTCGAGGTTGTCACCTCATTCAAATATTTCAATTGTTCCGGTGTATCATCTGTATGTTCAACAACCTTCCCAACGGTGTTATCTCTTCAGTGGGCCCTAACCCACAGGTCTTTTCCCAGGATCTTACCTGACTCTTCTAATTCCCCCGGAGCTATTCCAAATTCTTTTCAAGTGTGACGTAAGAATGGATTCCATCAGTCATATGCCTTCTCCGAGACCGATTTCAAATCATTTTCATTGTTGCCTCAACCTTTTCGGTTTTCGTTCTCCCGGAGTATCTCAGTAATTTTGGTGGTGTTTCTCGTCATCATTTGAAGATCGAAGAAGAGTTTTTCCTCTAAATTTTACCCGTTCTCTCGAAGATTCGTGGTTCTAGCTTCATGTTATCAGTCTCGAATTATTCCATTTGCCAGATATTCTTTCTTACCCATCCGGAGTTTTCCAGGAATTGTTTTCCCGTTTCTTTTCACCGGAGGCCATCATTCCAGTTATCATTCTTTATTTATCCCGATGCTTCGTTCAAGTGTTCTTTAATCAGCTCATGATCTCTTTATTCTTTTGTATCTAAATCCCCTCGAGCATATTGGTTCTTCTAATTCTTCCCGGTGATTCATTCTCTTTCATCAGTCATTTTCGAATTCTTATGGTGGTTCATTCAGATTCTTTTTCCTTTGTTATCGTATCAATCCATTCCTTCTTTCAATCCTACCGGTGGTTCATGAAGACCTTCGCAAGTTT
>NW_025225286.1:5862-7612 GCF_018294505.1 Triticum aestivum
TGATATGTCACTTCTCAATCCTTTTCAAGAAGAATAAGTAGTATGTAAAATCCATTGCCCGTCATCAATTTATTTTGATGAAGGATAAGCATACAATAAATCTTATTCTTATTTCATCCAAGTGTTTAATTCCTTTCTTCAGAGTTTGTTCTTGATGAATAAATTCTAGTTCCAAGTGTTTTTCATCTTTTCTTTTCCGGAGTTCAATTCCCTCGGCCATTTCGTCGGAAACCCCATCTAAATCATCACAAGGCTCATCTTATTCTTTCATCCTTCAATCTTATCTCGTCATCCTTTTTGGTCACCGGAGTTCTTCATGGTGGTTCTTTATGATTTATTTCATTCTTCAAGAGTTCATCAAGATTCTTGTTGGTGGAGTTCAAGTATCTTTTCTTCTCGCGTCTCGAAGCACAAGTAATTCTTCATTTTCTTTTGAAATGGAGTTTTGCATTTCTTTGTTCTTCTAAGTTATCCAATCATTTCCGTTTGCGGCTGGTTATCACCTCATAATTTTTGAGATGTTATCCATAAGTCCACAACAAGCTTATTCTTTTCGTGTTGATTCTCTCAACAACTCCGTTCAATCCTTCCTTCTAAGTTCTTTTCATTCAACTCTTTCAATTCGTCCGGAGGCATTGCATTTTTCTTCTCGCCAACTGTCATTCCATCTTCTCAAGTTCAGATTCTATTCCTCCATGTTTCAACCGGACTGCTGCCTAAATCCTTTCAGTCTTATTCGTTTCTTATCTCGTTCTAACCAGAGTGGTTTCATAGTCTATCTGATTCCGTGAGCTTTCGATTCTCGTCATTCTCGTCGTTCCTCTCTTATTCTCGAGTGCTCTCGATTCTTTGCTTCTTCTCTTGAGTTCTTGTTTCGCCTCTTCCTTTTTCTCTCCCGTCTCGGTCCTAAGATCTCGGGACGAGATCTCTTGTTAGTGGAGGAGTGTTGTAACGCCCCGGATCCGATGCGCCAGGTGTCTGCCAGTTATTCGCCGTCGTTTCCATGTCATTTGCTTGCGTGTTGCATTTTATCATGTCATCATGTGCATTTCATTTTGCATACGTGTTCGTCTCATGCATCCGGGCATTTTCCCCGTTGTCCGTTTTGCAACCTGGCGCTCCTATGCCCTCCGGCGTTCCCCTTTTGTCTCTCGTTGTGAGCGGGTGTTATACATTCTCGGAATGGACCGAGTCTTGCCAAGCGGCCTTGGTATACCACCGGTAGACCGCCTGTCAAGTTTCGTGCCATTTGAAGTTCGTTTGATACTCCAACGGTTAACCGCATAGCCCGAAACCCCCCTTTCTCTTTGCAGCCCAAAACCCTTCAAACTGGCTCAATAACCCAGCAAACTCCCCTCCATGCTCTCGGTCGTTCGATCACGATCGCGTGGCCGAAAACCACTCCTCATTTGGACTCTCCTAGGTCCCTCTACCTATATATATATGTGATCCTCCCCCGAAATCCCGGTCTAACCCTAGATCCCACCTCCTCTGCGCCACCGGACATGTCCGCCGCCGTCCGGACGCTTCCCCGCCGTCGCTCCCAGCCAGTGGTGCGCTGCCACGTGGCGCCCTGCGCCGTCCCCGCCGCCGTGGCCCGGAGAGCCCGGATCGGGCCCTCCCGGTCCATCTCCCCGCGCCGCCGCCCGGATCTCGCCCGCAGGCGCCCGTCCCCGCCGCCTGGATCCCGCGCCGCCATCTCCTTCCTCGTCCGCGTCGCTGCAGGCCACCGGAGGCCTCGCCGCCGCTG
>NW_025225286.1:8757-14254 GCF_018294505.1 Triticum aestivum
TATGCCTAGTTGCTGTTTTGGACAGCTTGTCCTTTAAACTTGTATAGAGTGCATGTGTTGAACCGTTGCTCCGTTTTGAGTGTGCTCTATATGAAACTTGCTTAGATTTGCATATAGTTTCATATTATCATGTTGCATCCTTGTTTTGAGGTGTTTGCTTGTTGTTTGGGTGCATTTTGCATCAATGCCATGTTTAACTTGTTTTGCTCATATCTTCTAGGCCGTAGCTCCGAACTAAATGAACTTTATATGTAACTTGACTAGAATCTCGTGTAGATCATCCTTGTGCATCTTAACTTGATGTTTAACTACTTGAACATAAGGTTTATTTAGATCTGGACCAATTTCGAAATTTGCATATGAGGACTTACCGGAATTGTTATATGTTGTTCCCGGCCTCATTTAAACTTGCCTTGATGTGTTGTTCTTGTTTGCATCATCCCTTGCCATGAGTAGCTTCATGTAGATTTGTCATGCATCATGCTTGTTGTGCGTCATGTCTTGTTCATGTGTGGTGTGTTTACCATGTTGTGTGCTTCTTCTTGATAGTTCCCGTTTCGTTGCGATCGTGAGGATTCGTTCGTCTACACTTGGTTCATCTTCGTGGCTTCATCTTCTTCATGGACTCGTTCTTCTTCCGAGCGGGATTTCAGGCAAGATGACCGCTACCCTAGATCTCACTACTATCATTGCTATGCTAGTTGCTTCATTCTATCGCTATGCTGCGTTACCTATCTTTTGCTCATCAAGCCTCCCATATTGCCATGTACCTCTAACCTTTGACACCCTTCCTAGCAAACCATTAATTGGCTATGTTACCGCTTTTGCTCAGCCCCTCTTATAGCGTTGCTAGTTGCAGGTGAAGTTGAAGATTGCTCCATGGTGGACAGGATTTTGGTTGGGATATCACAATATCTCTTATATTATTAATGCATCTATATACTTGGTAAAGGGTGGAAGACTCGGCCTTATGCCTAGTGTTTTGTTCCACTCTTGCCACCCTAGTTCCGTCATACCGGTGTTATGTTCCTGGATTTTGCGTTCCTTACGCGGTCAGGTGATTTATGGGACCCCCTTGACAGTTCGCTTTGAATAAAACTCCACCAGCAAGGCCCAACATTGGTTTTACCATTTGCCTCACCACCACCTACTTTTCCCTTGGGAGTCGCTCTCTCGAGGGTCATCTTTATTATAGCCCCCCCCCCCCCCGGGGCCAGTGCTTGTCTAAGTGTTGGTCCGAACTAGAGCCCTTTGCAGCGCCCCCTCAGGGAAACTTGAGGTCTGGTTTTAGTTGTACGGATTGCTCATCCGGTGTTGCCCTGAGAACGAGGTATGTGCAGCTCCTATCGGGATTGTTGGCGCATCGGGCGGCTTTGCTGGTCTTGTTTTACCATTGTTGAAATGTCTTGTAAACCGGGATTCCGAGTCTGATCGGGTCTTCCTGGGAGAAGGTATATCCTTCGTTGATCGCAAGATCTTATCATGGGCTAAGTTGGGACACCCCTGCAGGGTATAATCTTTCGAAAGCCGTGAATACGATTATAGGTAGACGGGAAATTGTTAATGTCCGGTTGTAGATAACTTGACACCAGATCCGAAATAAAACGCATCAACCGCGTGTGTAGCCGTGATGGTCTCTTTTCGGCGGAGTCCGGGAAGTGAACACGGTTTTTGGGTTATGCTTGACGTAAGTAGGAGTTCAGGATCATTTCTTGATCATTGCTAGTTGACGACTGTTCTGCTTGCTCTCTTCTCGCTCTTATTTGCGTATGTTAGCCACCATATCATGCTTACTCGCTGCTGCAGCCTCACCACCTTACCCCTTCCTTTCCCTTTAAGCTTTGCTAGTCTTGATACCCATGGTAATGGGATCGCTGAGTCCTCGTGGCTCACAGATTACTACAACAACAGTTGCAGGTACAGGTTCATGCGATGATCTTGACGCGAGAGCGATGCTTGCCTGCGTTGAGTTGTTCTTCTGCTTCTTCGATCAGGGAATAGGTTCCAGGTCGGCAGCCTGGGCTAGCAGGGTGGATGTCGTTTGAGTTTCTGTTTGTGTTTCATCCGTAGTCGGATGATGCTCTTATGTATTGTGATGTGTATTCGTGTGGCATTGTATGCCTTATGTATGTATCCCCATCTATTATGTAATGTTGATGTAATGATATCCACCTTGCAAAAGCGTTTCAATATGCGGGTCTATCCTTGGTGGGACCTTCGAGTTCCTTTTGGATAGGGTCACATATTGGGCGTGACAAGTTGGTATCAGAGCCTCGACCGACCCTAGGAGCCCCCTTGTTTGATCGTGTAGTTTGGCCGTTGTTGAGTCTAGAAGAAAACTATTTTCGGAGTCTAGTTATATCGGAGAGTAGGAATTCTTTTACTCCTCATCCCCTTCGTCGCACTGGTAAGGAATCTTGACGTAGGTGTTTTGAATTACTCCTCTTCCCCTTCAAATTTTTCTTTAGGTTCATGCAGTTGGTTTTCTGATCGTTGGTTCTCATCTCTTTTCATCCGGTGCATTTCTCGTCAAGTTGACTCGAGCCTCTTCATCTTGAGTTCAATCCTCAGTTGTTTTCTTTTCCCACCCGCCCACCCCTTTTCCTTCTCAGAGCCTGAGTCTGTAATCGAGTATCCATCCTACTCGTGTGAAGCCTTTGCGTTCTTTCAACCGGTGTTTTCTCTTCAAGTTGTTCGTCGATTCCACCTTCCAAGTTGCCTTTGTTTTCCCGCCCTCCCACCCTCTTCTTCCCAGAGTCTGAGTCTGTTTCGAACATCAATTTCATTCGTGCGGAACCTCTTGAGTTTTTCGTAAATTATTTCAACCGGTGAATTCTCGTCTCAATGGACATTCTTCATCTCTTTTCCGGTGGATTCAATTCAAGTTTTTCGGGTTAATCATATTCTTTTCCTTCGATCAAGTGTTTTCCCTGCTCGTTCTCCTCTCGCCAATTTATCCTTCCGGAGTGTTCAAGACATCTCAGGAGATTCGTCTGTGTTCCAATTAATTCGAGGTTGTCACCTCATTCAAATATTTCAATTGTTCCGGTGTATCATCTGTATGTTCAACAACCTTCCCAACGGTGTTATCTCTTCAGTGGGCCCTAACCCACAGGTCTTTTCCCAGGATCTTACCTGACTCTTCTAATTCCCCCGGAGCTATTCCAAATTCTTTTCAAGTGTGACGTAAGAATGGATTCCATCAGTCATATGCCTTCTCCGAGACCGATTTCAAATCATTTTCATTGTTGCCTCAACCTTTTCGGTTTTCGTTCTCCCGGAGTATCTCAGTAATTTTGGTGGTGTTTCTCGTCATCATTTGAAGATCGAAGAAGAGTTTTTCCTCTAAATTTTACCCGTTCTCTCGAAGATTCGTGGTTCTAGCTTCATGTTATCAGTCTCGAATTATTCCATTTGCCAGATATTCTTTCTTACCCATCCGGAGTTTTCCAGGAATTGTTTTCCCGTTTCTTTTCACCGGAGGCCATCATTCCAGTTAT
Organism: Triticum aestivum; assembly: GCF_018294505.1. Lineage (NCBI taxonomy): Eukaryota > Viridiplantae > Streptophyta > Magnoliopsida > Poales > Poaceae > Triticum > Triticum aestivum. Next base: position 12,258 of record NW_025225286.1, read on the forward strand.
CATTCTTTATTTATCCCGATGCTTCGTTCAAGTGTTCTTTAATCAGCTCATGATCTCTTTATTCTTTTGTATCTAAATCCCCTCGAGCATATTGGTTCTTCTAATTCTTCCCGGTGATTCATTCTCTTTCATCAGTCATTTTCGAATTCTTATGGTGGTTCATTCAGATTCTTTTTCCTTTGTTATCGTATCAATCCATTCCTTCTTTCAATCCTACCGGTGGTTCATGAAGACCTTCGCAAGTTTTTGATATGTCACTTCTCAATCCTTTTCAAGAAGAATAAGTAGTATGTAAAATCCATTGCCCGTCATCAATTTATTTTGATGAAGGATAAGCATACAATAAATCTTATTCTTATTTCATCCAAGTGTTTAATTCCTTTCTTCAGAGTTTGTTCTTGATGAATAAATTCTAGTTCCAAGTGTTTTTCATCTTTTCTTTTCCGGAGTTCAATTCCCTCGGCCATTTCGTCGGAAACCCCATCTAAATCATCACAAGGCTCATCTTATTCTTTCATCCTTCAATCTTATCTCGTCATCCTTTTTGGTCACCGGAGTTCTTCATGGTGGTTCTTTATGATTTATTTCATTCTTCAAGAGTTCATCAAGATTCTTGTTGGTGGAGTTCAAGTATCTTTTCTTCTCGCGTCTCGAAGCACAAGTAATTCTTCATTTTCTTTTGAAATGGAGTTTTGCATTTCTTTGTTCTTCTAAGTTATCCAATCATTTCCGTTTGCGGCTGGTTATCACCTCATAATTTTTGAGATGTTATCCATAAGTCCACAACAAGCTTATTCTTTTCGTGTTGATTCTCTCAACAACTCCGTTCAATCCTTCCTTCTAAGTTCTTTTCATTCAACTCTTTCAATTCGTCCGGAGGCATTGCATTTTTCTTCTCGCCAACTGTCATTCCATCTTCTCAAGTTCAGATTCTATTCCTCCATGTTTCAACCGGACTGCTGCCTAAATCCTTTCAGTCTTATTCGTTTCTTATCTCGTTCTAACCAGAGTGGTTTCATAGTCTATCTGATTCCGTGAGCTTTCGATTCTCGTCATTCTCGTCGTTCCTCTCTTATTCTCGAGTGCTCTCGATTCTTTGCTTCTTCTCTTGAGTTCTTGTTTCGCCTCTTCCTTTTTCTCTCCCGTCTCGGTCCTAAGATCTCGGGACGAGATCTCTTGTTAGTGGAGGAGTGTTGTAACGCCCCGGATCCGATGCGCCAGGTGTCTGCCAGTTATTCGCCGTCGTTTCCATGTCATTTGCTTGCGTGTTGCATTTTATCATGTCATCATGTGCATTTCATTTTGCATACGTGTTCGTCTCATGCATCCGGGCATTTTCCCCGTTGTCCGTTTTGCAACCTAGCGCTCCTATGCCCTCCGGCGTTCCCCTTTTGTCTCTCGTTGTGAGCGGGTGTTATACATTCTCGGAATGGACCGAGTCTTGCCAAGCGGCCTTGGTATACCACCGGTAGACCGCCTGTCAAGTTTCGTGCCATTTGAAGTTCGTTTGATACTCCAACGGTTAACCGCATAGCCCGAAACCCCCCTTTCTCTTTGCAGCCCAAAACCCTTCAAACTGGCTCAATAACCCAGCAAACTCCCCTCCATGCTCTCGGTCGTTCGATCACGATCGCGTGGCCGAAAACCGCTCCTCATTTGGACTCTCCTAGGTCCCTCTACCTATATATATATGTGATCCTCCCCCGAAATCCTGGTCTAACCCTAGATCCCACCTCCTCTGCGCCACCGGACATGTCCGCCGCCGTCCGGACGCTTCCCCGCCGTCGCTCCCAGCCAGTGGTGCGCTGCCACGTGGCGCCCTGCGCCGTCCCCGCCGCCGTGGCCCGGAGAGCCCGGATCGGGCCCTCCCGGTCCATCTCCCCGCGCCGCCGCCCGGATCTCGCCCGCAGGCGCCCGTCCCCGCCGCCTGGATCCCGCGCCGCCATCTCCTTCCTCGTCCGCGTCGCTGCAGGCCACCGGAGGCCTCGCCGCCGCTG
>NW_025225287.1:0-3231 GCF_018294505.1 Triticum aestivum
GCAACGGTGCACACTTGTGGAGAACACAACTTTATCTTGAAATTTTAGTGAGGGATCACCTTATAATGCTACCGTCGTCCTAAGCAAAATAAGAAGCATAAAAGGATTAACATCACATGCAAATCATAAGTGACATGATATGTCCATCAACTTGTGCTTTTGATCTCCATCTCCAAAGCACCGGCAAGATCTCCATCGTCACCGGCATGACACCATGATCTCCATAATTGTGTCGCTATCAGGGTTGTCGCGCAAACCATGCTTCTAATACTATTTCTACCATTTAACGATAAAGTAAAGCATTACATAGCTCTTAATGATTGACACACAGGTCATACAATAATTAAAGACAACCCTATGGCTCCTGCCGATTTCCGTATGCATCAACATGCAAGTCGATATAAACTATTACAAACATGATCATCTCATACATCAAATATATTTCATCATGTCTTTGGCCATATCATATCACAATATACCCTGCAAAAACTAGTTAGACGTCCTCCAATTTGTTGTTGCATGTTTTACATGGCTGCTATGGATATCTAGCAAGAATGATTCTTACCTACGCAAAACCACAATGGTGATATGCATGTTGCTATTTAACCTTCTACAAGGACCGCCTTTGTCGTATCCGATTCAACTAAGGTGGGAGAGACAGACACCCGCCAGCCATCTTATGCAACAAAGTCACATGTCAGTTAATGCAACCGGTCTCATGTACGTGGACAAGTAAAGTTGGTCTGGGCCGCTTCATCCCACAATATCGTTGAATCAAGAAAATACTAAGGAAGGAATCAATATAAATATCAACGCCCACAAACTCCTTTGTGTTCTACTTGTGTTGTCATCTACCCAAAGAACTAGCTCATGATGCCACTGTTGGGGAACGTTGCATGGGAAACAAAAAAATCCTATGCTCACCAAGATCAATCTAGGAGTTGAACATCTACGAGAGGAGAGCTTGCATCTACATAGCCTTGTAGATCACTAAGCGGAAGCGTTAAGAAACGCAGTTGATGTAGTCAAACGTCTTCGCGATCCAATCACGATCCGTCCCGCGAACTACCGATCCAAGTGCCAAACGGATGACACCTCCGCGTTCAACACACATACGGCACAATGACACCTTCACCTCCTCGATCCAGCGAGCAATGGTGAATTAGTAGCTCGAGTCCTCCGGTAGCACGATGGTGTGGTGGCGGCGGCGGCGGTGGTGGAATTTCAGCAGAGCTTCACTAAGCACTACGGAGAAAAAGAAGGACTACAAGGGAGAGGAGGGGAAGCGTCGTGGCGCGTATGGGTCCGGTTGCCCTCTCTCTACCTCCTATATATATGGGGAAGGGGGAGGAGGAGGCGCCCTAGGGTTTGCCTCGGGGGGTCGGCGGTAACAAGCGGGAAACCCTAGATGGGTTTAGGCGCCCCCCTAGGAGGCTTGGCCCCTTAGTGGGCTGGTATGCCCCCTCCCCTTGGGCCATGAGCCCCCCTCTCAACACTTGTCGGGGCCCCCCGAAACCCCTTTCGGTCATCCTGGCCATAACTCGGTGCCCCTGGAACACTTCTAGACTCCGACACCATTCATCCAATATATAAATCTTCACCTCTAGACCATTCCGGAGTTCCTTGTCACGTCCGAGATCTCACTCGGGACTCCGAACAACCTTCGGTAACCACCATAATGACTCAACTATACTTATATCGCCACCAAACGTTAAGTGTGTAGACCATGCGGGTTCGAGAACTATGCAAACATGACCGAGACACCTCTACAGTCAATAACTAATAGCGGGACCTGGATGCCCATATTGGTTCCTACATATTCTATGAAGATCTCTGTCGGTCGAACCTTCGATGTCAAGGATTCATGTAATCCCGTATGTAGTTCCCTTTGTCTATCGATATGTTACTTGCCCGAGAATCGACCGTCGGTATCACCATACCTAGTTCAATCTCGTTACCGACAAGTCTCTTTACTCATTCCATAATACAAGATCCCATGGCTAACTCTTTAGTCACATTGCTTGTAAGCTTATTGTGATGGTGTATAACCGAGTGGGCCCTGAGATACCTCTCCATCATACGGAGTGACAAATCCCAGTCTTGATCCATGCCAACTCAACAGACACCCTCGGAGATACCTGTAGAGCACCTTTATAGTCACCCAGTTACGTTGTGACGTTTGGTACACACAAGTTATTCCTCGGTGTCAGTGAGTTGCATAATCTCATGGTCATAGGAACATATACTTCACATGAAGAAAATGATAGAAGTAAACTTGATATGATCATATGCTACGTTTATAGTTTGGGTCTTGTCCATCACATCATTCTCCTAATGATGTGATCCCCTTATCCAATGGCAACTCATGTCTATGCCTAGGAAACCATAGCCATCTTTGATCAATGAGCTAGTCTGGTAGAGGCTTACTAGGGACATGTTGTTGTATATGTATCCACACATGTATTTGAGTTTCCGGTCAATACAATTATAGCATGGATAATAAACGATTATCATGAACAAGGAAATATAACAATAAAAACTTTATAGTTGCCTCTAGGACATATTTCCAACAAATGGCAAATATTGTAAGTGCAATAGATGAGAGTTTATGATAGGTACTAGGTAGGCTTGATGTAGAACCTCCCCGGCAACGGCGCCAGAAATTCTTCCTGCTACTTCTTGAGCTTGCGTTGATTTTTCCCTTGAAGATGGAAGGGTGATGCGGCAAAGTAGAGATAAATATTTCCCTCAGTTAAGAACGAAGGTATAAATCCAGTAGGAGGACACCCAAGTCCTCAATAGTTGCACCTGCACAAACTAAGAAACACTTGCACACAACGTGAAAAAGTTATTGTCAATCCCTTCATGGTCACTAGCAAAAGTGAGATCGGATACAGATAGGTATAAAAAGATAAGTAAAAGTGCAAAATAAAGTAAATATAGATAAAGTGAAGCAAGGTATTTTTGTATTTTTGGTTTTATAGATATGAAAATATATGATGAGAAATAGACTCGGGGGCCATAGTTTTCACTAGAGGCTTCTCTCTTGAAAGAATGCATACGGTGGGTGAACAAATTACTGTTTAGCAATTGATAGAAAAGCGCAAAGTTATAACGATATCCAAGGCAATGATCATGAATATATGCATCACTTCTGTGACAAGTAGACCGACTCCTGCCTACATATACTACTATTACTCCACACATCAAACGCTATCCAGCATGCATCTA
>NW_025225288.1:0-1785 GCF_018294505.1 Triticum aestivum
CGGAGAAGCTGGTGAAGGACAGGCCACCGGAGGGCAAGGCGCATCACCACCCTGAGATGTACTATGATGGCGTTATGAAGGGTGCTCGTCTGGTGGCCGACGAATGTACCAAGGACACCATTTTGGAATGAATTCACTTCTGTCATGTTTGTAATATAAAGACGAAGTTACTTGTGCCATGTAGCACTTTTGTTATTTAAAATATTACCTTTTGTGTGGTTGTTTATAAAATTCTGAAAGTAGGCCAGTCATCGGCTTCCGCCCCCACCTAACTAGTACTGGGGTGTTCGTGGAAAACCCAGACACTCTTTATCCAAATGTTTGGTCCCTCAAGGAGGTGTCCGGTGTAGCGAACAAGGCAATCGGACTATTCGGCTTTATAACCTTCACTTAGCCATAGAAGTCTACAATTTTAAATTTCGGCGAAGCCCCTAGAATCCGGAAGGCTGGATTGGGGCGCTATATACGCCTGGATCGGACGAAGCCGATTTATTGCCTAAGGCGGAAAATCTTTAAGGATTTTAAGACCTCTCGAACAGCGACCATCTCTCGCCTCATCATGCTGGTCAGTTTTCGGCTTTCTCTACTGAGGTGCTCGTCCGGAAGAACCGGGACACAATTGAAGTAGTTCTCCTTGCGCTACCTTAGCCGATATAACGGAACATAAGGCACCAAAACAAGGGAGCCGGGCTAACCCAACTGTAGACCGAAGACATGATTCGGAGCTGATGCATATAGTGCTATAAGTTCAGGGTGCCGCACTGTTGAAAGTGTTCGGACTTTACTTACCATATTATGGGGCATCATAAGAAGCCCCTGGCAAACTGAACGTACCAAGGTGTACGGATGCAATAACAAATAAACATTTATAAAAAATGCTCAAATAAGAATAATAAGCTGACACTATATAAGATCTCCCATTGATAAATAATACATTTAAGCGTATGTTTACAATGAACACATTACGCAGAGATAAATAGGATTATTTGACATATCCTATCTAGAGGCAAGCTACGTGCAGATAGATAAAATAGGTATAACGATCGTAAATAGATTCCACCTGGGTATTTCCTTCTGTACGCAAAGCCTGTTGCCTCCTTGGTTTTCTCTCCTATGTAAGTCCGACAATCTAGCTCTTCTGGAGAGGTTGCACTAAAGCAATGTCCTGTAAGGTAAAAGGAAAGGTTATGAAGGTATGTTGCGGTGATACCGCACTGTTGACTGAGCCACTCCCGCGCCTCCGCCTGTGCCCATGGTATTTTGAGTGAGTAATTGTGTACGCGTGGCCCGAATGCTGCTTGGATGGGATTTGAGCGGAGGCTGGACTGCTAGTCGCGCTCTTGGCGCGCCTGGTGATCCTGTTGCAGGGTGCTCCAAACTCGCTCGACGGTGCTTGAGGTTGTCATCGCTGGATTTGTGGTTTGCGAGAGGAGGCCGCATTGTACTTCTGCCGCGAGGGCTGCATTATGCTCTTCTGTATGGAGAGAGCGGTCCATGTTTCCATTGACTGTTATGACCCCGCGTGGGCCTGGCATCTTAAGCTTGAGGTATGCATAGTGTGGTACCCGTTGAATCTAGCGAATGCGGTTCGTCCGAGCAGTGCGTGGTAACCACTGCGGAAAGGGACGATATCAAAGATTAACTCCTCGCTTCGGAAGTTATCAGGAGATCTGAAGACCACTTCCAATGTTATAGAGCCCGCACAACGGGCATCTACTCCAGGAATTACACCTTTAAAGGTGGTTTTGGTGGGCTTGATCCTTGAAGGATCGATGCCCATTTTGC
>NW_025225289.1:0-5521 GCF_018294505.1 Triticum aestivum
CGTTCTTGTTCCCCTTGCGCATGCCATCATCTCCATGCTTGTTCTTGCTCCAATGTTCATCCTTCTCCAAGCTAGGCCCTTCATTTGTAAGCAAAACAAATGTATCCAATTTAGGCAGCATCATATTCTCATGAACATTAGAATCATTACCAAGAAACGAAAGTACCTGATAATTTAATTGGCATGCGCGAGCTCTAGTAATTGGTCCCGTATATGTAGCAGTAGGGGCTGTGGGTGTAACAATGGTATTGATGTCCTCATCATCCTCCCCTTCTTGAAATGAAGTCGTCCTCGACGGAAACTCATCTTCCTCACCCAAATAAGGCTTCAAATCTGCAATGTTAAAAGTGGGACTAACCCCAAAATCTGCAGGCAGCTCAAGTTTATATGCATTATCATTTATTTTCTCTAACACCTTAAAGGGACCATCAGCACGTGGCATTAGCTTTGATTTGCGCAAATCAGGAAATCTATCCTTACGCAAATGTAACCAAACAAGATCTCCCGGTGCAAACACAAGATGTTTTCTACCCTTATCTCCAGCAAGTTTATATTTAGCATTCATGCGCTCAATGTTTTCCTTAGTTAACTCATGCATTTTTAAAGTCAATTCAGCATGTTGTTTAGCATCAAAATTAACCTTCTCCGAAGATGGAAGAGGCAATAAATCAATAGGTGCACGAGGTAGGAAACCATACACAACTTCAAAAGGGCACATCTTAGTAGTAGAATGCAATGAACGATTATAAGCAAATTCAATATGAGGCAAGCATTCCTCCCACATTTTCTTATTATTCTTCAAAACAGCCCTAAGCATAGTAGACAACGTTCTATTGACTACTTCAGTTTGTCCATCAGTTTGGGGGTGACAAGTAGTACTAAAAAGCAGTTTAGTCCCCAACTTAGCCCATAAACATCTCCAAAAGTGGCTAAGAAATTTAGTATCACGATCTGAAACAATAGTATTTGGCACACCATGCAAGCGAATAATTTCACGAAAGAACAAATCAGCAACATTAACAGCATCATCACTTTTATGACATGGTATAAAGTGTGCCATTTTCAAGAATCTATCCACGACAACAAATATGCTATCCCTCCCCTTCTTTGTTCGAGGTAAACCTAAAACAAAGTCCATAGATATATCCTCCCAAGGAACACTAGGTACAGACAAAGGCATATATAAACCATGAGGATTGAGTCGTGACTTAGCTTTTTGACATGTAGTGCAGCGAGCAATAAAACGCTCAACATCCCGTCTCATCTTTGGCCAAAAGAAATGTGTAGCAAGTACGTCCTCCGTCTTCTTCACGCCAAAGTGTCCCATTAATCCTCCTCCATGCGCCTCCTGCAACAACAAAAGACGAACGGAGCTAGCTGGAATGCATAGCTAACTTGTTAGCACGAAACATAAATCCATCGTTAACAGCAAACTTGTTCCACATTCTTCCTTCTTTACAATTCTGCATTACATCTTTAAAATCAGCATCATGCACATATTGATCTTTGATGGTCTCCAAACCAAATATTTTGAAGTCAAGTTGTGAAAGCATAGTATAGCGACGAGACAATGCATCAGCAATAACATTTTCTTTTCCCTTCTTGTGTTTAATGACATAGGGGAAAGTCTCAATGAATTCAACCCATTTAGCATGTCTACGATTCAGTTTAGCTTGACTTTTAATATGTTTCAAAGATTCATGATCAGAATGTATAACAAATTCTTTGGGCCATAAATAATGTTGCCATGTTTCTAAAGTCCGAACAAGAGCATATAATTCTTTATCATAAGTAGAATAATTCAGACTAGGCCCACTTAATTTTTCAGAAAAGTATGCAACAGGTTTGCCATCTTGTAATAACACACCTCCTAATCCAATTCCACTAGCATCACATTCAAGCTCAAAAGTCTTATTAAAATCAGGAAGTTAGAGTAAAGGAGCATGTGTCAACTTATCTTTCAATACCGAGAAGGCTTCTTCCTGTGCGGTACCCCAAAGAAAAGGCACATCTTTCTTTGTAAGCTCATTGAGAGGTGCAGCAATGGTGCTGAAATCTCTCACAAAACGCCTATAGAATCCAGCGAGGCCAAGAAAACTCCTCACTTGTGTGACCGTTTTGGGTTGCGGCCAACTCTCACTAGCTTCAATCTTGGCTTTATCAACTTCAATTCCCTGTGGAGTAACAACATAGCCAAGAAAAGATACTCGGTCGGTGCAAAAGGTGCACTTCCCAAGGTTACCAAACAAACGTGCATCACGTAGAGCAATAAAAACAGCACGTAAATGTTCCAAATGTTCTTCCAAAGATCTGCTATAAATCAATATGTCATCAAAGTAAACTACCACAAATCGTCCAATGAAAGCACGTAAGACTTCGTTCATTAATCTCATGAAAGTACCAGGTGCATTTGTTAACCCAAAAGGCATGACTAACCACTCATATAATCCAAACTTAGTTTTGAATGCTGTTTTCCATTCATCTCCAATTTCATACGAATTTGATGGTATCCACTACGTAAATCAACTTTGGAGAATATTGTAGAGCCACTCAATTCATCAAGCATATCATCTAGCCTAGGAATAGGATGACGATAACGAATAGTAATATTATTAATGCCTCTACAATCAACACACATACGTGATGTACCATCCTTTTTCGGCACTAGAATAATAGGAACAGCACAAGGACTAAGGGATTCGCGTATATAACCTTTGTCGAGAAGCTCTTGTACTTGACGCATAATCTCCTTCGTCTCCTCTGGATTGGTACGGTATGGTGCACGGTTTGGCAGTGAAGCACCGGGAATTAAGTCAATCTGATGCTCAATCCCTCGAATAGGCGGTAATCCCGGTGGCACGTCTTGTGGAAAGACGTCAGCGAACTCCTGCAAAATGTTAGTGACAGCAGGAGGCAAAGAGGAAGGCACGTCCTCGAATGAAAATAATGCCTCTTTGCACACAAAAGCATAGCAAACAGATTTGCTGAAATCTAGCTCATCAATATCAGATTTGGTGGCAAATAAACATGCACTTTTCAATTTAATTTCAGAAGCAACACTAGATGGTTTATTATTAGGCTTCATTTGTTGCTCAAATTCTTTTGCCACAATCTGATTTTCACTCTTATTCGTCTCCTGTTTTGCTTTATTAGCTCTATTAATATCATCTTTCATAATGGAATCAGGAGTCATAGGAAGCAAAGTAATATTTTTGTCCTTATGAACAAGAGTATAGTGATTGTTTCTACCATGGTGTACAGAATTTTTATCAAATTGCCATGGTCTACCAAGTAATAAGGAACATGCTTGCATAGGTACCACATCACAATCAACATAATCAGCATATGTAGATATACTAAAATGCACACGAACAGTACGTGTTACCTTAACCTTGCCGCTGTTGTTGAACCATTGGATGTAGTAAGGATGTGGATGTGGTCTTGTGGTGAGAGAAAGCTTCTCGACCATCTCCATGCTAGCCAAGTTGTTGCAGCTCCCTCCGTCTATGATGACGCGCACAGAACGTTCCTTCACAACTCCCTTGGTATGGAACAAATTGTGCCTCTGATTTTGCTCAGCTTGTGTGATCTGCACACTCAAAACACGTTGAGCAACTAAACATTCATACCTGTCAGCGTCTTCAGGAGCCATGTATTGCGTCTCATTATCAGAATCATCTCCACCATGTTCTTCACGTGTAATAAGAGCCAAAGTCTCCTCATCATAGTCACTAGCGGACTCATATCCACCATCCGCGGTAGCAATCATCACATGCGGAGATTTGCATTCTCTCGCATAATGACCTCCTCCCTTACAACGACGACAAATAATATCACTTGTGTGCCCTGTTGATGCTATGGAAGAAGAAGAACGCTGTGTAGGCCCCGCAGGTGCGCTCTTGGCAGATAATGGTGGTTGTGCCTGTTTTCTTGTATCACGGCTGGAGGTGGCACCTGATGGAGGTGCTGGTGCAGTTGAAGTAGAAGATGCACGTGGTGTCCATGATGAAGGTCGGCCTGCAGAAAAGTTAGTTCGCCCCAATGCTTGTCGATCCTGCACTTCACGTTCAGCTTTACAAGCAAGATGGAATAAACGAGTGATATTAGTATACTCCTTATAGTCTAGAATGGTCTGAATCTCTCTATTTAATCCACCCAGAAAACGTGCAAGCATAGCTTCATTCTCCTCAACAATACCACATCTAATCATGCCAGTTTGTAATTCCTGATAATATTCTTCTACAGAATTTTTTCTTGTCTTAAACGCTGCAATTTTTGAAGCAATTCACGTTGATAATATGGTGGAACCCAACGCGTACGCATAGCAGTTTTCAAAGCAGCCCAAGTAGTTGGAATAGGATATAATCTACAATGTTCAGACCACCATACACATGCAAAACTAGTGAAAGCACAAACAGCAGCAGCAACTCGTCTCTCCTCAGGATATTGTAAACATGTAAATCGTTATTCAGTTTCTTACTCCCAAGTAAGATATATATCAGGAACATATCTACCCTCAAATGGTGGAATATTCAATTTCAGTTTAGGAATATGGACATCATCTCGTACCTGAGGTGGTGGTGCAGGTCTACCATTACGAATATATACCTGAGGTCGACCTGCTGGTGGTGGTGCTGGTGGCTGCTCGTAGATCTGATTTTGATCAACCTCATCCTCATAATCGCCCGCATACTCATCATCCTCCTGGGTACCAGCAACAGCAGTAGCAGGAGCCACAGAAGTATCAATAGCAGCACCAACAGTTTGGCCAAACGCAAGAGGAACACGGCTCGCTCGGCGAAGGTCTATTTCGCGATGTGGAGGTAGTCGTTGTTGTTGTTGTTGGAGAGGTGCGTTAGGTGCAGCGGGTGGTGGTGGTGGAAGACGCGCGAGCAATTCATTAAATCTGTTATCGAGCTTTGTTTCGAACGTCTTCTCATGGCCAGTGATCTTCTCCATGGCCTCTTCAAAATTGTTCAGCACATCTTGCACCTGTTCAGTCATCATTTGCTGAAACTTATCATGAAGCTCCTTGTTCGATAAATTCTCCCAGTCAATCTCGTCGGCTTGTGATCCTGGCATGTTAGCAGCAATAGAAACACACAAGAATATGATCCTACAGACTACTAAAAAGTGGTGGTGGTGTATCACAAATCCGTCAAGCAAATCTCAAATTCTTACCAGTTCTTACCCAGCAGCAGGCGGTGATCGGCAACCGTTGTAGTCAAAAACTCTCAAAGCTAGGATAGAGCGATTACCAGGGAGAGTCAAACACACGACGTAGATGTATGTGGAGCTGGGAAGGCTTATAGTATGGTAGCAAAAAGGGTCAGCAATAATCAATTCAGAGATGCAAAGTTGAATAAACGCTCAACGACGGTACTGTGCTGGTCCTAGGCTAGACTGTGCTAGAGACGCGAGCCTAGAACACCAACAAAATCACGGCGCGGCACGTAAACAAGGGAAAAGCACACTCTGAATTTTTTTTTTCGCTCTTTTTTTTTTGCGCTGCTTTTTTTTT
>NW_025225289.1:5531-6861 GCF_018294505.1 Triticum aestivum
GAGACGCGAGCCTAGAACACCAACAAAATCACGGCGCGGCACGTAAACAAGGGAAAAGCACACTGAATTTTTTTTTGTCGCTCTTTTTCTTTTTTCTTTTTTTTTGCGCTCTTTTTTTTTTGCGCTGCTCTTTTTTTTTGCGAAAAATCACTATAATGGCGAGTATCTCAAAACTCTTCCTAGCTCAAACTGACAGGATGGGCACGAAATTTTTCGACCTTTTTTTTTTTCGACTGCTCGGACCCAAAAACTGGAAACGGGTCAAAAAAAACTTCCTATAATGGCACCTGTCTCAAAACACTCAGAAACACCTAAAAATAGGATAGCCAGAAATTTTTTCAAAAAATGCGTTTTCGAAAAATTTTGGGCCTAAACGGAGCGTGGCTACCCGACTCTTTTTTTTTTCCGAAACCTACTCCGGCAAGGAAACACGAATCGGAATCTAGATGGATCCCGAAAACAAACCTAATAAGCAAGGAACTCGGATTGGTGGTGGATATATGGTGGTGGTATATGGCAGCGGTGGTGGTAGCGGTGGTAGTATATGGATATGGATCGGTGGTGGTATATGGGCACGGATTGGTGGTGGTATATGGATACGAATTCGGAGCGGTGGTGGTAGATGGCAGGGGCGATGATGATGGTGCGGCGGCGGCGTGACAACTTATGACCAGAACTCGAAACTCTAAAAGACTAGACTCTAAGACCAGCAACTAGACCGACGATGCAACCGCAAATTCAACAAAGCAAAACCCTAAAAAGATTATGCAAAGGCTCAGATTGGTTCGGATATGATGAACTAACCCTAATTTTTTTGTGTGTGGCTTTTTCGTGGACTGTAGGTATGAAGAACAGACTCGATCTAAACTACGAAAAACTGTAAAATCTCACCGAGCAACCTGGAAATCTGATACCACTTGATAGAGGCAAAGGTGTCCCGTCTTTCGATGAGATGATGGATATCGCTTTGGTGGAAGTCGACTTTGACGATCCGACTACGAACGTGCGAGGACGTCGCGCCTTAGCAATCGCTAAACCAACTCCGAGAGGTTATTGACCACGCCGGAGCACGATCAACCTGACCACGAGGGCCTGTTTCCTGCGAGCAAACGAAGAACAAGCAAGAAACTAAGATTGCAATCTGGATATTGCGAATATAAGATGAAAGCTTTATTGATCAAGGTGGGGTTCTGTGACGCCTTTGTCTAGTCGTTGAACACAAACGAAGTACGCGAAGTTGCAGGTATGGCGAACTTTTAATCTAAAGAAAACCCCAAAGTCTAAACGATGCCCTAAGGGCTGTATATATGGAGGAAGAGGGGGGGGGGGG
>NW_025225289.1:6944-31145 GCF_018294505.1 Triticum aestivum
GGGGGGGGGGGGAATTTCGTGGCCCTTGGTGGAGGGGTCCGAAATCAACCCTATCTCTTATTTCCCCACACATACGGACTCTAAAAATAGCCTATACTTATGTATTTCGAAATTACATGGGCCTGGCCCAATAATAAGGTGACGCAGCACCTAAAATAGCCTCGGGACGAAATTTATGAAGTGGCTTCTTGTATATTTCGTCCAAGGATTCATGCACCCATTATGATGGCTTCAAAGCCCTGAAATCATCACTTGTAACTCCGTTCTTGTTCCCCTTGCGCATGCCATCATCTCCATGCTTGTTCTTGCTCCAATGTTCATCCTTCTCCAAGCTAGGCCCTTCATTTGTAAGCAAAACAAATGTATCCAATTTAGGCAGCATCATATTCTCATGAACATTAGAATCATTACCAAGAAACGAAAGTACCTGGTAATTTAGTTGGCGTGCACGAGCTCTAGTAATTGGTCCAGTATGTATAGCAGCAGGGGCTGTGGGTGTAACAATTGTATTGATGTCCTCATCACTCTTTGCACACAAAAGCATAGCAAACAAATTTGCTGAAATCTAGCTCATCAATATCAGATTTGGTGGCAAATAAATATGCACTTTTCAATTTAATTTCAGAAGCAACACTAGATGGTTTATTATTAGGCTTTATTTGTTGCTCAAATTCTTTTGCCACAATCTGATTTTCACTCTTATTCTTCTCCTGTTGTGCTTTATTAGCTCTATTAGTATCATCTTTCAAAATGGAATCAGGAGTCATAGGAAGCAAAGTAATATTTTTATCCTTATGAACAAGAGTATAGTGATTGTTTCTACCATGGTGTACAGAATTTTTATCAAATTGCCATGGTCTACCAAGTAATAAGGAACATGCTTGCATAGGTACCACATCACAATCAACATAATCAGCATATGTAGAGATACTAAAATGCACACGAACAGTACGTGTTACCTTAACCTTGCCGCTGTTGTTGAACCATTGGATGTAGTAAGGATGTGGATGTGGTCTTGTGGTGAGAGAAAGCTTCTCCACCATCTCCACGCTAGCCAAGTTGTTGCAGCTTCCTCCGTCTATTATGACGCGCACAGAACGTTCCTTCACAACTCCCTTGGTATGGAACAAATTGTGCCTCTGATTTTGCTCAGCTTGTGTGACCTGCACACTCAAAACACGTTGAGCAACTAAACATTCATACCTGTCAGCGTCTTCAGGAGCCATGTATTGCATCTCATGATCAGAATCATCTCCACCATGTTCTTCACGTGTAATAAGAGCCAATGTCTCCTCATCATAGTCACTAGCGGACTCATATCCACCATCCGCGGTAGCAATCATCACACGCGGAGATTTGCATTCCCTCGCATAATGACCTCCTCCCTTACAACGACGACAAATAATATCACTTGTGTGCCCTGTTGATGCCATGGAAGAAGAAGAACGCTGTGCAGGACCCGCAGGTGCGCTCTTGGAAGATAATGGTGGTTGTGCCTGTTTTCTTGTATCACGGCTGGAGGTGGCATCGGATGGAGGTGCTGGTGCAGTTGAAGTAGAAGATGCACGTGGTGTCCATGATGAAGGTCGGCCTGCAGAAAAGTTAGTTCGCCCCAATGCTTGTCGATCCTGCACTTCACGTTCAGCTTTACAAGCAAGATGGAATAAGCGAGTGATATTAGTATACTCCTTATAGTCTAGAATGGTCTGAATCTCTCTATTTAATCCACCCAGAAAACGTGCAAGCATAGCTTCATTCTCCTCAACAATACCACATCTAATCATGCCAGTTTGTAATTCCTGATAATATTCTTCTACAGAATTTTTCCCTTGTCTTAAACGCTGCAATTTTTGAAGCAATTCACGTTGATAATATGGTGGAACCCAACGCGTACGCATAGCAGTTTTCAAAGCAGCCCAAGTAGTTGGAATAGGATATAATCTACAATGTTCAGACCACCATACACATGCAAAACTAGTGAAAGCACAAACAGCAGCAGCAACTAGTCTCTCCTCAGGATATTGTAAACATGTAAATCGTTGTTCAGTTTCTAACTCCCAAGTAAGATATATATCAGGAACATATCTACCCTCAAATGGTGGAATATTCAATTTCAGTTTAGGAATATGGACATCATCTCGTACCTGAGGTGGTGGTGCAGGCCTACCATTATGAATATATACCTGAGGTCGACCTGCTGGTGGTGGTACAGGTGGCTGCACGTAGTGTTGATTTTGATCAACCTCATCCTCATAATCTCCCACATAATCATCCTCCTCCGCATCAGCAGCAGGAGCCACAGAAGTATCAACAGCAGCACCAACAGTTTGGCCAAACGCAAGAGGAACACTGATGAGGACATCAATACAATTGTTACACCCACAGCCCCTGCTGCTATACATACTGGACCAATTACTAGAGCTCGTGCACGCCAACTAAATTACCAGGTACTTTCGTTTCTTGGTAATGATTCTAATGTTCATGAGAATATGATGCTGCCTAAATTGGATACATTTGTTTTGCTTACAAATGAAGGGCCTAGCTTGGAGAAGGATGAACATTGGAGCAAGAACAAGCATGGAGATGATGGCATGCGCAAGGGAAACAAGAACGGAGTTACAAGTGATGATTTCAGGACTTTGAAGCCACCATAATGGGTGCATGAAGCCTTGGATGAAATATACAAGATGCCACTTCATAAATTTCGTCCCGAGGCTATTTTAGGTGCTGCGTCACCTTATTATTGGGCCAGGCCCATGTAATTTCGAAATACATAAGTATAGGCTATTTTTAGAGTCCGTATGTGTGGGGAAACAAGAGATAGGGTTGATTTCGGACCCCTCCACCAAGGGCCACGAAATTCCCCCCTCTTCCTCCATATATACAGCCCTTAGGGCGTCGTTTAGAATTTGGGTTTTGTTTAGATTAAAAGTTCGCCATAGCTGCAACTTCGCGTACTTCGTTTGTGTTCAACGACCAGACAAAGGCGTCACAGAACCCCACCTTGATCAATAAAGCTTTCATCTTATATTCGCAATATCCAGATTGCAATCTCAGTTTCTTGCTTGTTCTTCGTTTGCTCGCAGGAAACAGACCCTCGTGGTCAGGTTGATCGTGCTCCGGCGTGGTCAATAACCTCTCGGAGTTGGTTTAGCGATTGCTAAGGCGCGACGTCCTCGCACGTTCGTAGCCGGATCGTCAAAGTCGACTTCCACCAAAGCGATATCCATCATCTCATCGAAAGACGGGACACCTTCGCCTCTATCAACTTGTAACTCCGTTCTTGTTCCCTGATGAGGACATCAATACCATTGTTACACCCACAGGCCCTGCTGCTATACATACTGGACCAATTACTAGAGCTCGCGCACGCCAACTAAATTACCAGGTACTTTCGTTTCTTGGTAATGATTCTAATGTTCATGAGAATATGATGCTGCCTAAATTGGATACATTTGTTTTGCTTACAAATGAAGGGCCTAGCTTGGAGAAGGATGAACAATGGAGCAAGAACAAGCATGGAGATGATGGCATGCGCAAGGGGAACAAGAACGGAGTTACAAGTGATGACTTCAGGACTTTGAAGCCACTATAATGGGTGCATGAAGCCTTGGATGAAATATACAAGATGCCACTTCATAAATTTCGTCCCGAGGCTATTTTAGGTGCTGCGTCACCTTATTATTGGGCCAGGCCCATGTAATTTCGAAATACATAAGTATAGGCTATTTTTAGAGTCCGTATGTGTGGGGAAACAAGAGATAGGGTTGATTTCGGACCCCTCCACCAAGGGCCACGAAATTCCCCCCTCTTCCTCCATATATACAGCCCTTAGGGCATCGTTTAGACTTTGGGTTTTGTTTAGATTAAAAGTTCGCCATAGCTGCAACTTCGCGTACTTCGTTTGTGTTCAACGACCAGACAAAGGCGTCACAGAACCCCACCTTGATCAATAAAGCTTTCATCTTATATTCGCAATATCCAGATTGCAATCTCAGTTTCTTGCTTGTTCTTCGTTTGCTCGCAGGAAACAGACCCTCGTGGTCAGGTTGATCGTGCTCCGGCGTGGTCAATAACCTCTCGGAGTTGGTTTAGCGATTGCTAAGGCGCGACGTCCTCGCACGTTCGTAGTCGGATCGTCAAAGTCGACTTCCACCAAAGCGATATCCATCATCTCATCGAAAGACGGGACACCTTTGCCTCTATCACTCTACAATCAACACACATACGTGATGTACCATCCTTTTTCGGCACTAGAATAATAGGAACAGCACAAGGACTAAGGGATTCGCGTATATAACCTTTGTCGAGAAGCTCTTGTACTTGACCCATAATCTCCTTCGTCTCCTCTGGATTGGTACGGTATGGTGCACGGTTTGGCAGTGAAGCACCGGGAATTAAGTCAATCTGATGCTCAATCCCTCGAATAGGCAGTAATCCCGGTGGCACGTCTTGTGGAAAGACGTCAGCGAACTCCTGCAAAATGTTAGTGACAGCAGGAGGCAAAGAGGAAGGCACGTCCTCGAATGAAAATAATGCCTCTTTGCACACAAAAGCATAGCAAACAGATTTGCTGAAATCTAGCTCATCAATATCAGATTTGGTGGCAAATAAACATGCACTTTTCAATTTAATTTCAGAAGCAACACTAGATGGTTTATTATTAGGCTTCATTTGTTGCTCAAATTCTTTTGCCACAATCTGATTTTCACTCTTATTCGTCTCCTGTTTTGCTTTATTAGCTCTATTAATATCATCTTTCAAAATGGAATCAGGAGTCATAGGAAGCAAAGTAATATTTTTATCCTTATGAACAAGAGTATAGTGATTGTTTCTACCATGGTGTACAGAATTTTTATCAAATTGCCATGGTCTACCAAGTAATAAGGAACACGCTTGCATAGGTACCACATCACAATCAACATAATCAGCATATGTAGATATACTAAAATGCACACGAACAGTACGTGTTACCTTAACCTTGCCGCTGTTGTTGAACCATTGGATGTAGTAAGGATGTGGATGTGGTCTTGTGGTGAGAGAAAGCTTCTCGACCATCTCCATGCTAGCCAAGTTGTTGCAGCTCCCTCCGTCTATGATGACGCGCACAGAACGTTCCTTCACAACTCCCTTGGTATGGAACAAATTGTGCCTCTGATTTTGCTCAGCTTGTGTGATCTGCACACTCAAAACACGTTGAGCAACTAAACATTCATACCTGTCAGCGTCTTCAGGAGCCATGTATTGCGTCTCATTATCAGAATCATCTCCACCATGTTCTTCACGTGTAATAAGAGCCAAAGTCTCCTCATCATAGTCACTAGCGGACTCATATCCACCATCCGCGGTAGCAATCATCACATGCGGAGATTTGCATTCTCTCGCATAATGACCTCCTCCCTTACAACGACGACAAATAATATCACTTGTGTGCCCTGTTGATGCTATGGAAGAAGAAGAACGCTGTGTAGGCCCCGCAGGTGCGCTCTTGGCAGATAATGGTGGTTGTGCCTGTTTTCTTGTATCACGGCTGGAGGTGGCACCTGATGGAGGTGCTGGTGCAGTTGAAGTAGAAGATGCACGTGGTGTCCATGATGAAGGTCGGCCTGCAGAAAAGTTAGTTCGCCCCAATGCTTGTCGATCCTGCACTTCACGTTCAGCTTTACAAGCAAGATGGAATAAACGAGTGATATTAGTATACTCCTTATAGTCTAGAATGGTCTGAATCTCTCTATTTAATCCACCCAGAAAACGTGCAAGCATAGCTTCATTCTCCTCAACAATACCACATCTAATCATGCCAGTTTGTAATTCCTGATAATATTCTTCTACAGAATTTTTTCCTTGTCTTAAACGCTGCAATTTTTGAAGCAATTCACGTTGATAATATGGTGGAACCCAACGCGTACGCATAGCAGTTTTCAAAGCAGCCCAAGTAGTTGGAATAGGATATAATCGACAATGTTCAGACCACCATACACATGCAAAACTAGTGAAAGCACAAATAGCAGCAGCAACTCGTCTCTCCTCAGGATATTGTAAACATGTAAATCGTTGTTCAGTTTCTAACTCCCAAGTAAGATATATATCAGGAACATATCTACCCTCAAATGGTGGAATATTCAATTTCAGTTTAGGAATATGGACATCATCGCGTACCTGAGGTGGTGGTGCAGGCCTACCATTACGAATATATACCTGAGGTCGACCTGCTGGTGGTGGTACAGGTGGCTGCACGTAGTGTTGATGATAGAGGCAAAGGTGTCCCGTCTTTCGATGAGATGGTGGATTTCGCTTTGGTGGAAGTCGACTTTGACGATCCGACTACGAACGTGCGAGGACGTCGCGCCTTAGCAATCGCTAAACCAACTCCGAGAGGTTATTGACCACGCCGGAGCACGATCAACCTGACCACGAGGGTCTGTTTCCTGCGAGCAAACGAAGAACAAGCAAGAAACTGAGATTGCAATCTGGATATTGCGAATATAAGATGAAAGCTTTATTGATCAAGGTGGGGTTCTGTGACGCCTTTGTCTGGTCGTTGAACACAAACGAAGTACGCGAAGTTGCAGCTATGGCGAACTTTTAATCTAAACAAAACCCAAAGTCTAAACGATGCCCTAAGGGCTGTATATATGGAGGAAGAGGGGGGAATTTCGTGGCCCTTGGTGGAGGGGTCCGAAATCAACCCTATCTCTTGTTTCCCCACACATACGGACTCTAAAAATAGCCTATACTTATGTATTTCGAAATTACATGGGCCTGGCCCAATAATAAGGTGACGCAGCACCTAAAATAGCCTCGGGACGAAATTTATGAAGTGGCATCTTGTATATTTCATCCAAGGCTTCATGCACCCATTATAGTGGCTTCAAAGTCCTGAAGTCATCACTTGTAACTCCGTTCTTGTTCCCCTTGCGCATGCCATCATCTCCATGCTTGTTCTTGCTCCATTGTTCATCCTTCTCCAAGCTAGGCCCTTCATTTGTAAGCAAAACAAATGTATCCAATTTAGGCAGCATCATATTCTCATGAACATTAGAATCATTACCAAGAAACGAAAGTACCTGGTAATTTAGTTGGCGTGCGCGAGCTCTAGTAATTGGTCCAGTATGTATAGCAGCAGGGCCTGTGGGTGTAACAATGGTATTGATGTCCTCATCAGGGAACAAGAACGGAGTTACAAGTTGATAGAGGCGAAGGTGTCCCGTCTTTCGATGAGATGATGGATATCGCTTTGGTGGAAGTCGACTTTGACGATCCGGCTACGAACGTGCGAGGACGTCGCGCCTTAGCAATCGCTAAACCAACTCCGAGAGGTTATTGACCACGCCGGAGCACGATCAACCTGACCACGAGGGTCTGTTTCCTGCGAGCAAACGAAGAACAAGCAAGAAACTGAGATTGCAATCTGGATATTGCGAATATAAGATGAAAGCTTTATTGATCAAGGTGGGGTTCTGTGACGCCTTTGTCTGGTCGTTGAACACAAACGAAGTACGCGAAGTTGCAGCTATGGCGAACTTTTAATCTAAACAAAACCCAAATTCTAAACGACGCCCTAAGGGCTGTATATATGGAGGAAGAGGGGGGAATTTCGTGGCCCTTGGTGGAGGGGTCCGAAATCAACCCTATCTCTTGTTTCCCCACACATACGGACTCTAAAAATAGCCTATACTTATGTATTTCGAAATTACATGGGCCTGGCCCAATAATAAGGTGACGCAGCACCTAAAATAGCCTCGGGACGAAATTTATGAAGTGGCATCTTGTATATTTCATCCAAGGCTTCATGCACCCATTATGGTGGCTTCAAAGTCCTGAAATCATCACTTGTAACTCCGTTCTTGTTTCCCTTGCGCATGCCATCATCTCCATGCTTGTTCTTGCTCCAATGTTCATCCTTCTCCAAGCTAGGCCCTTCATTTGTAAGCAAAACAAATGTATCCAATTTAGGCAGCATCATATTCTCATGAACATTAGAATCATTACCAAGAAACGAAAGTACCTGGTAATTTAGTTGGCGTGCACGAGCTCTAGTAATTGGTCCAGTATGTATAGCAGCAGGGGCTGTGGGTGTAACAATTGTATTGATGTCCTCATCAGACGCGAGCCTAGAACACTAATGAGGTCACGGCGTAGCACAACTAGCATCAATGAAGGATACTAAGTAGCTCTGGACAGCAAGATATAAGTGAAGATCACAACGGCAGTAAAGATAATGATGAAAAACAACTGCCAAGCAGGATATACAACAACTCTCTCTCCAACTTTCCTCTTGAAAAGTTTGAGACTATTTTCTGATAAATTCTTTCAAAGAATGCTACTAACTCAAGCTTTCCAATGCAAAAAGAATCACTCAATTCCGAGTTGATATGAGGAGTCAAAGAATTCTAAAACTGGCCTGAAAAATTGGAACAAGCTGTGTTCACGAACTTCAGAGGGCAAAAAGACCTACTTAGAAGCCGATTTTGAGGTGTCAAATATTGAACTAGCTTCTGCAACTATTTAGATGCGGCTCCTCGCTAGCTTCAATTTGAGTACTCACGGAGCCAAAACTGACTTCGTATGAGGAAGATACACCTGTTTTACTGAACAGTGCGCAAAACAGATTCCAATCCGAATTCAACTACGAGATTGAGTCTAGATAGATCCGAATTTTATTTTTTTTCTCCTCTCTTTTTTTTCTCACACTTTTTTTCTTTTCCTTTCTTTTTTTTTCTCTGACTTTTTTTTACTTTTTTTTCTCTCGTTTTTTTTCTCTATCTTTTTTTCTCTCTCCCTCTTTCCAAAAAAAATTAGATAAGATGTAGATTGGATCAAGCGAAGATGGGAACGATCTCAACTATGATTATGACAATGAACAGTGTGTAGCACGTGGAGGAAATTGATGGATGGGTGGTGGACAGCGGAAGGGATAACGATGCAGCGGCGACGTGACTAATGTGAACAGAACTCGAAACTCTAAACGACCTAGACACTAAGACCAGCAACTCGACACGACGATGCAACCGATAATTCAACTATGCAAGCAATGAAAAGAAAATTGCAAAGGCTCAAACTGGCTTGGACAAAGGATGAATAGATCTAACTCTTTTTTGTGGATTTTTCTTAGACAATAGGTAAGAAAATAAATCTAATCTAGGAAAACTGGAAATTCTCACCGAGCAACCTGAAAACTGATACCACTTGATAGAGGCGAGGGTCCCGATCTTTCGATGAGATGATAACTATCGATTTGGTGGAGACGACTTTAACAATCCGACTACGAACATGCACAATGTTGCGCCTTAGCAATCGCTAAACCAATCTCCTGAGGTTACTGACGATGCTGGAAGCACGGTCAGCCTGACCACGAAGGTCTATTCCTGCAAGCAATCGAAGAACGAGCAAGAATATGATAAAGCAATCTGAATATTGCAAATATATATGAAGTGTTGATAATGGTGGGGATCCGGAAGCGGTCTTGGTCTGGTTGTTGGACACAAACGAAGTACACGAAGTTGCAATGGCTAACTTTTAACTAAACAAATCCCAAGGAAAAGCTACTAGATGGATCTACTTATATAGGAGCAAGGGGTGGCGGCCAAGGAGGTGGGAGGACGTCCCAAGGCAGCCTAAAACTAAATCTAGGTCGTACAAGGCCAATGGGCCCAAGTGGAGGTGATGTAACACCTTTGGACTTGTAGTTTGACTCGGATTCTACTGCAGCATCAGATTGTTTCGTCCACAACTCAACGCTCCGGACGAATTTGAAGGTGATTCCAGTTGGGTTGGAAAGTGCACGAAATCTAGTTTCCAACAAAAAAAGAATCACCCAATTCGGAGTCCGTATGAAAAACTTGTGTGCGTTTTGAGTCAGGTGTGTCTGTGCAGTCCGAATCTGAATCCAGAACGTGAGAGACTTGGACTCTATCTTCTCTTGGGCCAAAAGTGACATGAGAGAACTTTTTGGACAGCAAATAAACATCTCTTTCTTCCTTATCTTCATATGTGGATTGTACAAATGTCCCATACACCTGCAATTAGACAAAACACAAAAGTGTGTGAAGTATTTTTGTTCTGGATAACATAAATAGATTATTGAATAGTTTGCACTAGAAATCACCTGACAAATATGCATATATGCAATATTTTTGGTCATATCCCAGGTAGTCATGTCCTCATCACGATTATAAGCAAATTCAATATGAGGCAAGCTGATGAGGACATGACTACCTTGGATATGACCAAAAATATTGCATATATGCATATTTGTCAGGTGATTTCTAGTGCAAACTATTCAATAATCTATTTATGTTATTCAGAACAAAAATACTTCACACACTTTTGTGTTTTGTCTAATTGCAGGTGTATGGGACATTTGTACAATCCACATATGAAGATAAGGAAGAAAGAGATGTTTATTTGCTGTCCAAAAAGTTCTCTCACGTCACTTTTGGCCCAAGAGAAGATAGAGTCCAAGTCTCTCACGTTCTGGATTCAGATTCGGACTGCACAGACACACCTGAATCAAAACGCACACAAGTTTTTCATACGGACTCCGAATTGGGTGATTCTTTTTTTGTTGGAAACTAGATTTCGTGCACTTTCCAACCCAATTGGAATCACCTTCAAATTCGTCCGGAGCGTTGAGTTGTGGACGAAACAATCTGATGCTGCAGCAGAATCCGAGTCAAACTACAAGTCCAAAGGTGTTACATCACCTCCACTTGGGCCCATTGGCCTTGTACGACCTAGATTTAGTTTTAGGCTGCCTTGGGACGTCCTCCCACCTCCTTGGCCGCCACCCCTTGCTCCTATATAAGTAGATCCATCTAGTAGCTTTTCCTGGGGATTTGTTTAGTTAAAAGTTAGCCATTGCAACTTCGTGTACTTCGTTTGTGTCCAACGACCAGACCAAGACCGCTTCCGGATCCCCACCATTATCAACACTTCATATATATTCGCAATATTCAGATTGCTTTATCATATTCTTGCTCGTTCTTCGATTGCTTGCAGGAATAGACTTTCGTGGTCAGGTTGATCGTGCTCCAGCGTGGTCAATAACCTTTCGGAGTTGGTTTAGCGATTGCTAAGGCGCAACGTCGTGCACGTTTGTAGTCGGATCGTCAAAGTCATCTTCACCAAATCGATAGTTATCATCTCATCGAAAGATTGGGACACCCTGCCTCTATCACTAGCATTCCTCCCACATTTTCTTATTATTCTTCAAAACAGCCCTAAGCATAGTAGACAACGTTCTATTGACTACTTCAGTTTGTCCATCAGTTTGGGGGTGACAAGTAGTACTAAAAAGCAGTTTAGTCCCCAACTTAGCCCATAAACATCTCCAAAAGTGGCTAAGAAATTTAGTATCACGATCTGAAACAATAGTATTTGGCACACCATGCAAGCGAATAATTTCACGAAAGAACAAATCAGCAACATTAACAGCATCATCGCTTTTATGACATGGTATAAAGTGTGCCATTTTCGAGAATCTATCCACGACAACAAATATGCTATCCCTCCCCTTCTTTGTTCGAGGTAAACCTAAAACAAAGTCCATAGATATATCCTCCCAAGGAACACCAGGTACAGGCAAAGGCATATATAAACCATGAGGATTGAGTCGTGACTTAGCTTTTTGACATGTAGTGCATCGAGCAATAAAACGCTCAACATCCCGTCTCATCTTTGGCCAAAAGAAATGTGTAGCAAGTACGTCCTCCGTCTTCTTCACGCCAAAGTGTCCCATTAATCCTCCTCCATGCGCCTCCTGCAACAACAAAAGACGAACGGAGCTAGCTGGAATGCATAGCTTGTTAGCACGAAACACAAATCCATCGTTAACGACGAACTTGTTCCACATTCTTCCTTCTTTACAATTCTGCATTACATCTTTAAAATCAGCATCATGCACATATTGATCTTTGATGGTCTCCAAACCAAATATTTTGAAGTCAAGTTGTGAAAGCATAGTATAGTGGCGAGACAATGCATCAGCACTAACATTTCTTTTCCCTTCTTGTGTTTAATGACATAAGGAAAAGTCTCAATGAATTCAACCCATTTAGCATGTCTATGATTCAATTTAGCTTGACTTTTAATATGTTTCAAAGATTCATGATCAGAATGTATAACAAATTCTTTGGGCCATAAATAATGTTGCCATGTTTCTAAAGTCCGAACAAGAGCATATAATTCTTTATCATAAGTAGAATAATTCAGACTAGGCCCACTCAATTTTTCAGAAAAGTATGCAACAGGTTTGCCATCTTGTAATAACACACCGTGATAGAGGCGAGGGTGTCCCGATCTTTTGATGAGATGATAACTATCGATTTGGTGGAGATGACTTTGACGATCCGACTACAAACGTGCACGACGTTGCGCCTTAGCAATCACTAAACCAACTCCGAGAGGTTACTGACGATGCTGGAAGCACGGTCAGCCTGACCACGAAGGTCTATTCCTGCAAGCAATCGAAGAACGAGCAAGAATATTATAAAGCAATCTGAATATTGCGAATATATATGAAGTATTGATAATGGTGGGGATCCGTAACGGTCTTGGTCTGGTCGTTGGACACAAACGAAGTACACGAAGTTGCAATGGCTAACTTTTAACTAAACAAATCCCAAGGAAAAGCTACTAGATGGATCTACTTATATAGGAGCAAGGGGTGGCGGCCAAGGAGGTGGGAGGACGTCCCAAGGCAGCCTAAAACTAAATCTAGGTCGTACAAGGCCAATGGGCCCAAGTGGAGGTGATGTAACACCTTTGGACTTGTAGTTTGACTCGGATTCTACTGCAGCATCAGATTGTTTCGTCCACAACTCAACGCTCCGGACGAATTTGAAGGTGATTCCAGTTGGGTTGGAAAGTGCACGAAATCTAGTTTCCAACAAAAAAAGAATCACCCAATTCGGAGTCCGTATGAAAAACTTGTGTGCGTTTTGAGTCAGGTGTGTCTGTGCAGTCCGAATCTGAATCCAGAACGTGAGAGACTTGGACTCTATCTTCTCTTGGGCCAAAAGTGACGTGAGAGAACTTTTTGGACAGCAAATAAACATCTCTTTCTTCCTTATCTTCATATGTGGATTGTACAAATGTCCCATACACCTGCAATGAGACAAAACACAAAAGTGTGTGAAGTATTTTTGTTCTGGATAACATAAATAGATTATTGAATAGTTTGCACTAGAAATCACCTGACAAATATGCATATATGCAATATTTTTGGTCATATCCAAGGTAGTCATGTCCTCATCATATCGCTTTGGTGGCAGTCGACTTTGACGATCCGACTACGAACGTGCGAGGACGTCGCGCCTTAGCAATCGCTAAACCAACTCCGAGAGGTTATTGACCATGCCGGAGCACGATCGACCTGACCACGAGGGTCTGTTTCCTGCGAGCAAACGAAGAACAAGCAAGAAACTGAGATTGCAATCTGGATATTGCGAATATAAGATGAAAGCTTTATTGATCAAGGTGGGGTTCTGTGACGCCTTTGTCTGGTCGTTGAACACAAACGAAGTACGTGAAGTTGCAGCTATGGCGAACTTTTAATCTAAACAAAACCCAAAGTCTAAACGATGCCCTAAGGGCTGTATATATGGAGGAAGAGGGGGGAATTTCGTGGCCCTTGGTGGAGGGGTCCGAAATCAACCCTATCTCTTGTTTCCCCACACATACGGACTCTAAAAATAGCCTATACTTATGTATTTTGAAATTACATGGGCCTGGCCCAATAATAAGGTGACGCAGCACCTAAAATAGCCTCGGGACGAAATTTATGAAGTGGCATCTTGTATATTTCGTCCAAGGCTTCATGCACCCATTATGGTGGCTTCAAAGTCCTGAAATCATCACTTGTAACTCCATTCTTGTTCCCCTTGCGCATGCCATCATCTCCATGCTTGTTCTTGCTCCAATGTTCATCCTTCTCCAAGCTAGACCCTTCATTTGTAAGCAAAACAAATGTATCCAATTTAGGCAGCATGATATTCTCATGAACATTAGAATCATTACCAAGAAACGAAAGTACCTGGTAATTTAGTTGGCGTGCACGAGCTCTAGTAATTGGTCCAGTATGTATAGCAGCAGGGGCTGTGGGTGTAACAATTGTATTGATGTCCTCATCATCCTCCCCTTCTTGAAATGAAGTCGTCCTCGACGGAAGTTCATCTTCCTCACCCAAATAAGGCTTCAAATCTGCAATGTTAAAAGTGGGACTAACCCCAAAATCTGCAGGCAGCTCAAGTTTATATGCATTATCATTTATTTTCTCTAACACCTTAAAGGGACCATCAGCACGTGGCATTAACTTTGATTTGCGCAAATCAGGAAATCTATCCTTACGCAAATGTAACCAAACAAGATCTCCAGGTGCAAACACAACATGTTTTCTACCCTTATCTCCAGCAAGTTTATATTTAGCATTCATGCGCTCAATGTTTTCCTTAGTTAACTCATGCATTTTTAAAATCAATTCAGCACGTTGTTTAGCATCAAAATTAACCTTCTCCGAAGATGGAAGAGGCAACAAATCAATAGGTGCACGAGGTAGGAAACCATACACAACTTCAAAAGGGCACATCTTAGTAGTAGAATGCATTGAACGATTATAATCAAATTCAATATGAGGCAAGCATTCCTCCCACATTTTCTTATTATTCTTCAAAACAGCCCTAAGCATAGTAGACAACGTTCTATTGACTACTTCAGTTTGTCCATCAGTTTGGGGGTGACAAGTAGTACTAAAAAGCAGTTTAGTCCCCAACTTAGCCCATAAACATCTCCAAAAGTGGCTAAGAAATTTAGTATCACGATCTGAAACAATAGTATTTGGCACACCATGCAAGCGAATAATTTCACGAAAGAACAAATCAGCAACATTAACAGCATCATCGCTTTTATGACATGGTATAAAGTGTGCCATTTTCGAGAATCTATCCACGACAACAAATATGCTATCCCTCCCCTTCTTTGTTCGAGGTAAACCTAAAACAAAGTCCATAGATATATCCTCCCAAGGAACACTAGGTACAGGCAAAGGCATATATAAACCATGAGGATTGAGTCGTGACTTAGCTTTTTGACATGTAGTGCAGCGAGCAATAAAACGCTCAACATCCCGTCTCATCTTTGGCCAAAAGAAACGTGTAGCAAGTACGTCCTCCGTCTTCTTCACGCCAAAGTGTCCCATTAATCCTCCTCCATGCGCCTCCTGCAACAACAAAAGACGAACAGAGCTAGCTGGAATGCATAGCTTGTTAGCACGAAACACAAATCCATCGTTAACAACAAACTTGTTCCACATTCTTCCTTCTTTACAATTCTGCATTACATCTTTAAAATCAGCATCATGCACATATTGATCTTTGATGGTCTCCAAACCAAATATTTTGAAGTCAAGTTGTGAAAGCATAGTATAGCGACGAGACAATGCATCAGCAATAACATTTTCTTTTCCCTTCTTGTGTTTAATGATATAAGGGAAAGTCCCAATGAATTTAACCCATTTAGCATGTCTACAATTCAGTTTAGCTTGACTTTTAATATGTTTCAAAGATTCATGATCAGAATGTATAACAAATTCTTTGGGCCATAAATAATGTTGCCATGTTTCTAAAGTCCGAACAAGAGCATATAATTCTTTATCATAAGTAGAATAATTCAGACTAGGCCCACTCAATTTTTCAGAAAAGTATGCAACAGGTTTGCCATCTTGTAATAACACACCTCCTAATCCAATTCCACTAGCATCACATTCAAGCTCAAAAGTCTTATTAAAATCAGGAAGTTGGAGTAAAGGAGCATGTGTCAACTTATCTTTCAATACCGTGAAGGCTTCTTCCTGTGAAGTACCCCAAAGAAAAGGCACATCTTTCTTTGTAAGCTCATTGAGAGGTGCAGCAATGGTGCTGAAATCTCTCACAAAACGCCTATAGAATCCAGCGAGGCCAAGAAAACTCCTCACGTGTGTGACCGTTTTGGGCTGCGGCCAACTCTCAATAGCTTCAATCTTGGCTTTCTCAACTTCAATTCCCTGTGGAGTAACAACATAGCCAAGAAAAGATACTCGGTCGGTGCAAAAGGTGCACTTCCCAAGGTTACCAAACAAACGTGCATCACGTAGAGCAATAAAAACAGCACGTAAATGTTCCAAATGTTCTTCCAAAGATCTGCTATAAATCAATATGTCATCAAAGTAAACTACCACAAATCGTCCAATGAAAGCACGTAAAACTTCGTTCATTAATCTCATGAAAGTACTAGGTGCATTAGTTAACCCAAAAGGCATGACTAACCACTCATATAATCCAAACTTAGTTTTAAATGCTGTTTTCCATTCATCTCCCAATTTCATACGAATTTGATGGTAGCCACTACGCAAATCAAATTTGGAGAATATTGTAGAGCCACTCAATTCATCAAGCATATCATCTAGCCTAGGAATAGGATGACGATAACGAATAGTAATATTATTAATGCCTCTACAATCAACACACATACGTGATGTACCATCCTTTTTCGGCACTAGAATAATAGGAACAGCACAAGGACTAAGGGATTCGCGTATATAACCTTTGTCGAGAAGCTCTTGTACTTGACGCATAATCTCCTTCGTCTCCTCTGGATTGGTACGGTATGGTGCACGGTTTGGCAGTGAAGCACTGATGAGGACATGACTACCTTGGATATGACCAAAAATATTGCATATATGCTTATTTGTCAGGTGATTTCTAGTGCAAACTATTCAATAATCTATTTATGTTATCCAGAACAAAAATACTTCACACACTTTTGTGTTTTGTCTAATTGCAGGTGTATGGGACATTTGTACAATCCACATATGAAGATAAGGAAGAAAGAGATGTTTATTTGCTGTCCAAAAAGTTCTCTCACGTCACTTTTGGCCCAAGAGAAGATAGAGTCCAAGTCTCTCACGTTCTGGATTCAGATTCGGACTGCACAGACACACCTGACTCAAAACGCACACAAGTTTTTCATACGGACTCCGAATTGGGTGATTCTTTTTTTGTTGGAAACTAGATTTCGTGCACTTTCCAACCCAATTGGAATCACCTTCAAATTCGTCCGGAGCGTTGAGTTGTGGACGAAACAATCTAGTGCTGCAGCAGAATCCGAGTCAAACTACAAGTCCAAAGGTGTTACATCACCTCCACTTGGGCCCATTGGCCTTGTACGACCTAGATTTAGTTTTAGGCTGCCTTGGGATGTCCTCCCACCTCCTTGGCCTCCACCCCTTGCTCCTATATAAGTAGATCCATCTAGTAGCTTTTCCTTGGGATTTGTTTAGTTAAAAGTTAGCCATTGCAACTTCGTGTACTTCGTTTGTGTCCAACGACCAGACCAAGTGTGACGTCCGGGTAATTAAGCTACAGTAATCCCCACTAATGATGCCACATCACCACGATTACTGTTGCTAATCTCACGATGATTCAAATCTCGTTCAAAGTCAAATTCAAAATCAAGTCAAACAATTAAAGTTTTCAAAAGTTAAAACTAAAATGTTCAAGATGGGTCAAATAAATCATGAGTAATTATGGTGGAGAAACCACATTTTGATAAAATAGTTAGATGCTCAAAAATAAACAAAACAATAACAAAAACAAATAAATAAATGCCTTTTTCAATTAATAAATTATTAACTAAGTTATTTCATTTCCCAAAACTATTGGGGCAGTGGAATATTTATTAAAACTAAATTAGGTACAACTTTGGTATTTTACAAAACTATAATAAAATAAAAAACTAAAAGAAAACAGAAAAGAAATAAAATGATAGAGGCAAAGGTGTCCCGTCTTTCGATGAGATGATGGATATCGCTTTGGTGGAAGTCGACTTTGACGATCCGACTACGAACGTGCGAGGACGTCGCGCCTTAGCAATCGCTAAACCAACTCCGAGAGGTTATTGACCACGCCGGAGCACGATCAACCTGACCACGAGGGTCTGTTTCCTGCGAGCAAACGAAGAACAAGCAAGAAACTGAGATTGCAATCTGGATATTGCGAATATAAGATGAAAGCTTTATTGATCAAGGTGGGGTTCTGTGACGCCTTTGTCTGGTCGTTGAACACAAACGAAGTACACGAAGTTGCAGCTATGGCGAACTTTTAATCTAAACAAAACCCAAAGTCTAAACGATGCCCTAAGGGTTGTATATATGGAGGAAGAGGGGGGGAATTTCGTGGCCCTTGGTGGAGGGGTCCGAAATCAACCCTATCTCTTGTTTCCCCACACATACGGACTCTAAAAATAGCCTATACTTATGTATTTCGAAATTACATGGGCCTGGCCCAATAATAAGGTGACGCAGCACCTAAAATAGCCTCGGGACGAAATTTATGAAGTGGCATCTTGTATATTTCGTCCAAGGCTTCATGCACCCATTATGGTAGCTTCAAAGTCCTGAAATCATCACTTGTAACTCCGTTCTTGTTTCCCTTGCGCATGCCAACATCTCCATGCTTGTTCTTGCTCCAATGTTCATCCTTCTCCAAGCTAGGCCCTTCATTTGTAAGCAAAACAAATGTATCCAATTTAGGCAGCATCATATTCTCATGAACATTAGAATCATTACCAAGAAACGAAAGTACCTGGTAATTTAGTTGGCGTGCACGAGCTCTAGTAATTGGTCTAGTATGTATAGCAGCAGGGTTTGTGGGTGTAACAATTGTATTGATGTCCTCATCATCCTCCCTTTCTTGAAATGAGGTCGTCCTCGACGGAAGTTCATCTTCCTCACCCAAATAAGGCTTCAAATCTGCAATGTTAAAAGTGGGACTAACCCCAAAATCTGCAGGCAGCTCAAGTTTATATGCATTATCATTTATTTTCTCTAACACCTTAAAGGGACCATCAGCACGTGGCATTAACTTTGATTTGCGCAAATCAGGAAATCTATCCTTACGCAAATGTAACCAAACAAGATCTCCAGGTGCAAACACAACATGTTTTCTACCCTTATCTCCAGCAAGTTTATATTTAGCATTCATGCGCTCAATGTTTTCCTTAGTTAACTCATGCATTTTTAAAATCAATTCAGCATGTTGTTTAGCATCAAAATTAACCTTCTCCGAAGATGGAAGAGGCAACAAATCAATAGGTGCACGATGTAGGAAACCATACACAACTTCAAAAGGGCACATCTTAGTAGTAGAATGCAATGAACGATTATAAGCAAATTCAATATGAGGCAAGCATTCCTCCCACATTTTCTTATTATTCTTCAAAACAGCCCTAAGCATAGTAGACAACGTTCTATTGACTACTTCAGTTTGTCCATCAGTTTGGGGGTGACAAGTAGTACTAAAAAGCAGTTTAGTCCCCAACTTAGCCCATAAACATCTCCAAAAGTGGCTAAGAAATTTAGTATCACAATCTGAAGCAATAGTATTTGGCACACCATGCAAGCGAATAATTTCACGAAAGAACAAATCAGCAACATTAACAGCATCATCGCTTTTATGACATGGTATAAAGTGTGCCATTTTCGAGAATCTATCCACGACAACAAATATGCTATCCCTCCCCTTCTTTGTTCGAGGTAAACCTAAAACAAAGTCCATAGATATATCCTCCCAAGGAACACTAGGTACAGGCAAAGGCATATATAAACCATGAGGATTGAGGCGTGACTTAGCTTTTTGACATGTAGTGCAGCGAGCAATAAAACGCTCAACATCCCGTCTCATCTTTGGCCAAAAGAAATGTGTAGCAAGTACGTCCTCCGTCTTCTTCACGCCAAAGTGTCCCATTAATCCTCCTCCATGCGCCTCCTGCAACAACAAAAGACGAACAAAGCTAGCTGGAATGCATAGCTTGTTAGCACGAAACACAAATCCATCGTTAACAACAAACTTGTTCCACATTCTTCCTTCTTTACAATTCTGCATTACATCTTTAAAATCAGCATCATGCACATATTGATCTTTGATGGTCTCCAAACCAAATATTTTGAAGTCAAGTTGTGAAAGCATAGTATAGCGACGAGACAATGCATCAGCAATAACATTTTCTTTTCCCTTCTTGTGTTTAATGACATAAGGGAAAGTCTCAATGAATTCAACCCATTTAGCATGTCTACGATTCAGTTTAGCTTGACTTTTAATATGTTTCAAAGATTCATGATCAGAATGTATAACAAATTCTTTGGGCCATAAATAATGTTGCCATGTTTCTAAAGTCCGAACAAGAGCATATAATTCTTTATCATAAGTAGAATAATTCAGACTAGGCCCACTCAATTTTTCAGAAAAGTATGCAACAGGTTTGCCATCTTGTAATAACACACCTCCTAATCCAATTCCACTAGCATCACATTCAAGCTCAAAAGTCTTATTAAAATCAGGAAGTTGGAGTAAAGGAGCATGTGTCAACTTATCTTTCAATACCGTGAAGACTTCTTCCTGTGCAGTACCCCAAACAAAAGGCACATCTTTCTTTGTAAGCTCATTGAGAGGTGCAGCAATGGTGCTGAAATCTCTCACAAAACGCCGATAGAATCCAGCGAGGCCAAGAAAACTCCTCACTTGTGTGACCGTTTTGGGCTGCGGCCAACTCTCAATAGCTTCAATCTTGGCTTTATCAACTTCAATTCCCTGTGGAGTAACAACATAGCCAAGAAAAGATACTCGGTCGGTGCAAAAGGTGCACTTCCCAAGGTTACCAAACAAACGTGCATCACGTAGAGCAATAAAAACAGCACGTAAATGTTCCAAATGTTCCTCCAAAGATCTGCTATAAATCAATATGTCATCAAAGTAAACTACCACAAATCGTCCAATGAAAGCACGTAAAACTTCGTTCATTAATCTCATGAAAGTACTAGGTGCATTAGTTAACCCAAAAGGCATGAGTAACCACTCATATAATCCAAACTTAGTTTTAAATGCTGTTTTTCATTCATCTCCCAATTTCATATGAATTTGATGGTAGCCACTACGCAAATCAACTTTGGAGAATATTGTAGAGCCACTCAATTCATCAAGCATATCATCTAGCCTAGGAATAGGATGACGATAACGAATAGTAATATTATTAATGCCTCTACAATCAACACACATACGTGATGATAGAGGCAAAGGTGTCCCGTCTTTCGATGAGATGGTGGATTTCGCTTTGGTGGAAGTCGACTTTGACGATCCGACTACGAACGTGCGAGGACGTCGCGCCTTAGCAATCGCTAAACCAACTCCGAGAGGTTATTGACCACGCCGGAGCACGATCAACCTGACCACGAGGGTCTGTTTCCTGCGAGCAAACGAAGAACAAGCAAGAAACTGAGATTGCAATCTGGATATTGCGAATATAAGATGAAAGCTTTATTGATCAAGGTGGGGTTCTGTGACGCCTTTGTCTGGTCGTTGAACACAAACGAAGTACGCGAAGTTGCAGCTATGGCGAACTTTTAATCTAAACAAAACCCCAAAGTCTAAACGACGCCCTAAGGGCTGTATATATGGAGGAAGAGGGGGGAATTTCGTGGCCCTTGGTGGAGGGGTCCGAAATCAACCCTATCTCTTGTTTCCCCACATATACGGACTCTAAAAATAGCCTATACTTATGTATTTCGAAATTACATGGGCCTGGCCCAATAATAAGGTGACGCAGCACCTAAAATAGCCTCGGGACGAAATTTATGAAGTGGCATCTTGTATATTTCGTCCAAGGCTTCATGCACCCATTATGGTGGCTTCAAAGTCCTGAAATCATCACTTGTAACTCCGTTCTTGTTTCCCTTGCGCATGCCATCATCTCCATGCTTGTTCTTGCTCCAATGTTCATCCTTCTCCAAGCTAGGCCCTTCATTTGTAAGCAAAACAAATGTATCCAATTTAGGCAGCATCATATTCTCATGAACATTAGAATCATTACCAAGAAACGAAAGTACCTGGTAATTTAGTTGGCGTGCACGAGCTCTAGTAATTGGTCCAGTATGTATAGCAGCAGGGGTTGTGGGTGTAACAATTGTATTGATGTCCTCATCAGGTACAAGATGTGCTGAACAATTTTGAAGAGGCCATGGAGAAGATCACTGGCCTTGAGAAGACGTTCCAAACAAAGCTCGATAACAGATTTAATGAACTGCTTGCGCGTCTTCCACCACCGGCTGCACCTGTCGCACCTCTGCAACAACAACAACTACGCCCCCTTCCGAATCAGTATGGACGAGCACATCGTGTTCCTATTGAGCTAGGACAAAATTCTGGTGCCGCTGCTACTGCTGTTGGTGTTTCTTTGGCTCCTGCTACTGCTCCTGCTGGTACCCAGGAGGATGATGAGTATGCAGGCGATTATGAGGATGAGGTTGATCAAAATCAGATCTACGAGCAGCCACCAGCACCACCACCAGCAGGTCGACCTCAGGTATATATTCGTAATGGTAGGCCTGCACCACCACCTCAGGTACGCGATGATGTCCATATTCCTAAACTAAAATTGAATATTCCACCATTTGAGGGTAGATATGTTCCTGATATATATCTTACTTGGGAGTTAGAAACTGAACAACGATTTACATGTTTACAATATCCTGAGGAGAGACGAGTTGCTGCTGCTGTTTGTGCTTTCACTAGTTTTGCATGTGTATGGTGGTCTGAACATTGTAGATTATATCCTATTCCAACTACTTGGGCTGCTTTGAAAACTGCTATGCGTACGCGTTGGGTTCCACCATATTATCAACGTGAATTGCTTCAAAAATTGCAGCGTTTAAGACAAGGAAAAAATTCTGTAGAAGAATATTATCAGTAATTACAAACTGGCATGATTAGATGTGGTATTGTTGAGGAGAATGAAGCTATGCTTGCACGTTTTCTGGGTGGATTAAATAGAGAGATTCAGACCATTCTAGACTATAAGGAGTATACTAATATCACTCGTTTATTCCATCTTGCTTGTAAAGCTGAACGTGAAGTGCAGGATCGACAAGCATTGGGGCGAACTAACTTTTCTGCAGGCCGACCTTCATCATGGACACCACGTGCATCTTCTACTTCCACTGCACCAGCACCTCCATCCGGTGCCACCTCCAGCCGTGATACAAGAAAACAGGCACAACCACCATTATCTGCCAAGAGCGCACCTGCGGGGCCTGCACAGCGTTCTTCTTCTTCCATGGCATCAACAGGGCACACAAGTGATATTATTTGTCGTCGTTGTAAGGGAGGAGGTCATTATGCGAGGGAATGCAAATCTCCGCGTGTGATGATTGCTACCGCGGATGGTGGATATGAGTCCGCTAGTGACTATGATGAGGAGACATTGGCTCTTATTACACGTGAAGAACATGGTGGAGATGATTCTGATCATGAGACGCAATACATGGCTCCTGAAGACGCTGACAGGTATGAATGTTTAGTTGCTCAACGTGTTTTGAGTGTGCAGGTCACACAAGCTGAGCAAAATCAGAGGCACAATTTGTTCCATACCAAGGGTGATAGAGGCAAAGGTGTCTCGTCTTTCGATGAGATGGTGGATTTCGCTTTGGTGGAAGTCGACTTTGACGATCCGACTACGAACGTGCGAGGACGTCGCGCCTTAGCAATCGCTAAACCAACTCCGAGAGGTTATTGACCACGCCGGAGCACGATCAACCTGACCACGAGGGTCTGTTTCCTGCGAGCAAACGAAGAACAATCAAGAAACTGAGATTGCAATCTGGATATTGCGAATATAAGATGAAAGCTTTATTGATCAAGGTGGGGTTCTGTGACGCCTTTGTCTGGTTGTTGAACACAAACGAAGTACGCGAAGTTGCAGCTATGGCGAACTTTTAATCTAAACAAAACCCAAAGTCTAAACTATGCCCTAAGGGCTGTATATATGGAGGAAGAGGGGGGAATTTCGTGGCCCTTGGTGGAGGGGTCCGAAATCAACCCTATCTCTTGTTTCCCCACACATACGGACTCTAAAAATAGCCTATACTTATGTATTTCGAAATTACATGGGCCTGGCCCAATAATAAGGTGACGCAGCACCTAAAATAGCCTCGGGACGAAATTTATGAAGTGGCATCTTGTATATTTCGTCCAAGGCTTCATGCACCCATTATGGTGGCTTCAAAGTCCTGAAATCATCACTTGTAACTCCGTTCTTGTTCCCCTTGCGCATGCCATCATCTCCATGCTTGTTCTTGCTCCAATGTTCATCCTTCTCCAAGCTAGGCCCTTCATTTGT
>NW_025225289.1:31155-38772 GCF_018294505.1 Triticum aestivum
AGCTCATCAATATCAGATTTGGTGGCAAATAAACATGCACTTTTCAATTTAATTTCAGAAGCAACACTAGATGGTTTATTATTAGGCTTCATTTGTTGCTCAAATTCTTTTGCCACAATCTGATTTTCACTCTTATTCTTCTCCTGTTGTGCTTTATTAGCTCTATTAATATCATCTTTCAAAATGGAATCAGGAGTCATAGGAAGCAAAGTAATATTTTTATCCTTATGAACAAGAGTATAGTGATTGTTTCTACCATGGTGTACAGAATTTTTATCAAATTGCCATGGTCTACCAAGTAATAAGGAACATGCTTGCATAGGTACCACATCACAATCAACATAATCAGCATATGTAGAGATACTAAAATGCACACGAACAGTACGTGTTACCTTAACCTTGCCGCTGTTGTTGAACCATTGGATGTAGTAAGGATCTGGATGTGGTCTTGTGGTGAGAGAAAGCTTCTCCACCATATCCATGCTAGCCTAGTTGTTGCAGCTCCCTCCGTCTATTATGACGCGCACAGAACGTTCCTGCACAACTCCCTTGGTATGGAACAAATTGTGCCTCTGATTTTGCTCAGCTTGTGTGACCTGCACACTCAAAACACGTTGAGCAACTAAACATTCATACCTGTCAGCGTCTTCAGGAGCCATGTATTGCGTCTCATGATCAGAATCATCTCCACCATGTTCTTCACGTGTAATAAGAGCCAATGTCTCCTCATCATAGTCACTAGCGGACTCATATCCACCATCCGCGATAGCAATCATCACACGCGGAGATTTGCATTCTCTCGCATAATGACCTCCTCCCTTACAACGACGACAAATAATATCACTAGTGTGCCCTGTTGATGCTATGGAAGAAGAAGAACGCTGTGTAGGCCCCGCAGGTGCGCTCTTGGCAGATAATGGTGGTTGTGCCTGTTTTCTTGTATCACGGCTGGAGGTGGCACCTGATGGAGGTGCTGGTGCAGTTGAAGTAGAAGATGCACGTGGTGTCCATGATGAAGGTCGGCCTGCAGAAAAGTTAGTTCGCCCCAATGCTTGTCTATCCTGCACTTCACGTTCAGCTTTACAAGCAAGATGGAATAAACGAGTGATATTAGTATACTCCTTATAGTCTAGAATGGTCTGAATCTCTCTATTTAATCCACCCAGAAAACGTGCAAGCATAGCTTCATTCTCCTCAACAATACCACATCTAATCATGCCAGTTTGTAATTCCTGATAATATTCTTCTACAGAATTTTTCCCTTGTCTTAAACGCTGCAATTTTTGAAGCAATTCACGTTGATAATATGGTGGAACCCAACGCGTACGCATAGCAGTTTTCAAAGCAGCCCAAGTAGTTGGAATAGGATATAATCTACAATGTTCAGACCACCATACACATGCAAAACTAGTGAAAGCACAAACGGCAGCAGCAACTCGTCTCTCCTCAGGATATTGTAAACATGTAAATCGTTGTTCAGTTTCTAACTCCCAGGTAAGATATATATCAGGAACATATCTACCCTCAAATGGTGGAATATTCAATTTCAGTTTAGGAATATGGACATCATCTCGTACCTGAGGTGGTGGTGCAGGCCTACCATTACGAATATATACCTGAGGTCGACCTGCTGGTGGTGGTACAGGTGGCTGCACGTAGTGTTGATTTTGATCAACCTCATCCTCATAATCTCCCACATAATCCTCCTCCTCCGCATCAGCAGCAGGAGCCACAGAAGTATCAACAGCAGCACCAACAGTTTGGCCAAATGCAAGAGGAACACGGCTTGCTCGGCGCAGGTCTGCTTCGCGACGTGGAGGTAGTCGTTGTTGTTGTTGTTGGAGAGGTGTGTTAGCTGCAGCGAGTGGTGGTG
Source organism: Triticum aestivum (assembly GCF_018294505.1). Classification (NCBI taxonomy): domain Eukaryota; kingdom Viridiplantae; phylum Streptophyta; class Magnoliopsida; order Poales; family Poaceae; genus Triticum; species Triticum aestivum. The sequence goes on from NW_025225289.1 coordinate 33,029, forward strand.
GTGGAAGACGCGCGAGCAATTCATTAAACTTGTTATCGAGCTTTGTTTCAAACGTCTTCTCAAAGCCAGTGATCTTCTCCATGGGCTCTTCAAAATTGTTCAGCACATCTTGCACCTGTTCAGTCATCATTTGCTGAAACTTATCATGAAGCTCCTTGTTCGATAAATTCTCCCAGTCAATCTCGTCGGCTTGTGATCCTGGCATGGTTAGCAGCAATAGAAACACACAAGAATATGATCCTACAGACTACGAACAAGTGGTGGTGGTGGGTGTCACAAATCCGTCAAGCAAATCTCAAATTCTTACCAGTTCTTACCCAGCAGCAGGCGGTGATCGGCAACCGTTGTAGTCAAAAACTCTCAAAGCTTGGATAGAGCGATTACCAGGGAGAGTCAAACGCACGACGTAGATGTATGTGGAGCTGGGAAGGCTTATAATATGGTAGCAAAAAGGGTCAGCAATAATCAATTCAGAGATGCAAAGTTGAATAAACGCTCAACGACGGTACTGTGCTGGTCCTAGGCTAGACTGTGCTAGAGACGCGAGCCTAGAACACTAACAAAATCACGGCGCGGCACGTAAACAAGGGAAAAGCACACTCTGGAATTTTTTTTTCGCTCTTTTTTTTTGCGCTGTTTTTTTTTTGCGAAAAAATCACTATAATGGCGAGTGTCTCAAAACTCTTCTTAGCTCAAACTGACAGGATGGGCACGAAATTTTTTTTTGACCAATTTTTTTTTTGACTGCCCGGACCCAAAAACTGGAAACGGGTCAAAAAAACTTCCTATAATGGCACCTGTCTCAAAACACTCAGAAACACCTAAAAATAGGATAGCCAGAAATTTTTTCGAAAAATGCGTTTTCGAAAAATTTTGGGCCTAAACGGAGCGTGGCTACCCGACTATTTTTTTTTCCGAAACCTACTCCGGCAAGGAAACACGAATCGGAATCTAGATGGATCTCGAAAACAAACCTAATATGACAAGAACTCGGATTGGTGGTGGATATATGGTGGTAGATGGCAGCGGTGGTGGTATATGACAGCTGTGGTGGTATATGGATACGGATTCGAAGCGGTGGTGGTAGATGGCAGGGGTGATGATGATGGTGCGGCGGCGGCGTGACAACTTATGACCAGAACTCGAAACTCTAAAAGACTAGACTCTAAGACCAGCAACTAGACACGACGATGCAACCGCAAATTCAACAAAGTAAAACCCTAAAAAGATTATGCAAAGGCTCAGATTGGTTCGGATATGATGAACTAACCCTAATTTTTTTTTGTGGCTTTTTCGTGGACTGTAGGTATGAAGAACAGACTCGATCTAAACTATGAAAAACTGTAAAATCTCACTGAGCAACCTGGAAATCTGATACCACTTGATAGAGGCAAAGGTGTCCCGTCTTTCGATGAGATGATGGATATCGCTTTGGTGGAAGTCGACTTTGACGATCCGACTACGAACGTGCGAGGACGTCACGCCTTAGCAATCGCTAAACCAACTCCGAGAGGTTATTGACCACGCCGGAGCACGATCAACCTGACCACGAGGGTCTGTTTCCTGCGAGCAAACGAAGAACAAGCAAGAAACTGAGATTGCAATCTGGATATTGCGAATATAAGATGAAAGCTTTATTGATCAAGGTGGGGTTCTGTGACGCCTTTGTCTGGTCGTTGAACACAAACGAAGTACGCGAAGTTGCAGCTATGGCGAACTTTTAATCTAAACAAAACCCAAAGTCTAAACGATGCCCTAAGGGTTGTATATATGGAGGAAGAGGGGGGGAATTTCGTGGCCCTTGGTGGAGGGGTCCGAAATCAACCCTATCTCTTGTTTCCCCACACATACGGACTCTAAAAATAGCCTATACTTATGTATTTCGAAATTACATGGGCCTGGCCCAATAATAAGGTGACGCAGCACCTAAAATAGCCTCGGGACGAAATTTATGAAGCGGCGTCTTGTATATTTCGTCCAAGGCTTCATACACCCATTATGGTGGCTTCAAAGTCCTGAAATCATCACTTGTAACTCCGTTCTTGTTTCCCTTGCGCATGCCATCATCTCCATGCTTGTTCTTGCTCCAATGTTCATCCTTCTCCAAGCTAGGCCCTTCATTTGTAAGCAAAACAAATGTATCCAATTTAGGCAGCATCATATTCTCATGAACATTAGAATCATTACCAAGAAACGAAAGTACCTGGTAATTTAGTTGGCGTGCACGAGCTCTAGTAATTGGTCCAGTATGTATAGCAGCAGGGGCTGTGGGTGTAACAATTGTATTGATGTCCTCATCAGTAAATGTTCCAAATGTTCTTCCAAAGATCTGCTATAAATCAATATGTCATCAAAGTAAACTACCACAAATCGTCCAATGAAAGCACGTAAAACTTCGTTCATTAATCTCATGAAAGTACTAGGTGCATTAGTTAACCCAAAAGGCATGACTAACCACTCATATAATCCAAACTTAGTTTTAAATGCTGTTTTCCATTCATCTCCCAATTTCATACGAATTTGATGGTAGCCACTACGCAAATCAACTTTGGAGAATATTGTAGAGCCACTCAATTCATCAAGCATATCATCTAGCCTAGGAATAGGATGACGATAACGAATAGTAATATTATTAATGCCTCTACAATCAACACACATACGTGATGTACCATCCTTTTTCGGCACTAGAATAATAGGAACAGCACAAGGACTAAGGGATTCGCGTATATAACCTTTGTCGAGAAGCTCTTGTACTTGACGCATAATCTCCTTCGTCTCCTCTGGATTGGTACGGTATGGTGCACGGTTTGGCAGTGAAGCACCGGGAATTAAATGTTAGTGACAGCAGGAGGCAAAGAGGAAGGCACGTCCTCGAATGAAAATAATGCCTCTTTGCACACAAAAGCATAGCAAACAGATTTGCTGAAATCTAGCTCATCAATATCAGATTTGGTGGCGAATAAACATGCACTTTTCAATTTAATTTCAGAAGCAACACTAGATGGCTTATTATTAGGCTTCATTTGTTGCTCAAATTCTTTTGCCACAATCTGATTTTCACTCTTATTCTTCTCCTGTTGTGCTTTATTAGCTCTATTAATATCATCTTTCAAAATGGAATCAGGAGTCATAGGAAGCAAAGTAATATTTTTATCCTTATGAACAAGAGTATAGTGATTGTTTCTACCATGGTGTACAGAATTTTTATCAAATTGCCATGGTCTACCAAGTAATAAGGAACATGCTTGCATAGGTACCACATCACAATCAACATAATCAGCATATGTAGAGATACTAAAATGCACACGAACAGTACGTGTTACCTTAACCTTGCCGCTGTTGTTGAACCATTGGATGTAGTAAGGATGTGGATGTGGTCTTGTGGTGAGAGAAAGCTTCTCCACCATATCCATGCTAGCCAAGTTGTTGCAGCTCCCTCCGTCTATGATGACGCGCACAGAACGTTCCTTCACAACTCCCTTGGTATGGAACAAATTGTGCCTCTGATTTTGCTCAGCTTGTGTGACCTGCACACTCAAAACACGTTGAGCAACTAAACATTCATACCTGTCAGCGGCTTCAGGAGCCATGTATTGCGTCTCATGATCAGAATCATCTCCACCATGTTCTTCACGTGTAATAAGAGCAAAAGTCTCCTCATCATAGTCACTAGCGGACTCATATCCACCATCCGCGGTAGCAATCATCACACGCGGAGATTTGCATTCTCTCGCATAATGACCTCCTCCCTTACAACGACGACAAATAATATCACTTGTGTGCCCTGTTGATGCCATGGAAGAAGAAGAACGCTGTGCAGGCCCCGCAGGTGCGCTCTTGGCAGATAATGGTGGTTGTGCCTGTTTTCTTGTATCACGGCTGGAGGTGGCACCGGATGGAGGTGCTGGTGCAGTTGAAGTAGAAGATGCACGTGGTGTCCATGATGAAGGTCGGCCTGCAGAAAAGTTAGTTCGCCCCAATGCTTGTCGATCCTGCACTTCACGTTCAGCTTTACAAGCAAGATGGAATAAACGAGTGATATTAGTATACTCCTTATAGTCTAGAATGGTCTGAATCTCTCTATTTAATCCACCCAGAAAACGTGCAAGCATAACTTCATTCTCCTCAACAATACCACATCTAATCATGCCAGTTTGTAATTCCTGATAATATTCTTCTACAGAATTTTTCCCGAACGGAGCGTGGCTACCCGACTCTTTTTCCGAAACCTACTCCGGCAAGGAAACACGAATCGGAATCTAGATTGATCCCGAAAACAAACCTAATAAGCAAGGAACTCGGATTGGTGGTGGATATATGGTGGTGGTATATGGCAGCGGTGGTAGTATTTGGATATGGATCGGTGGTGGTATATGGACACGGATTGGTGGTGGTATATGGATACGGATTCGGAGCGGTGGTGGTAGATGGCAGGGGCAATGATGATGGTGCGGCGACGGCGTGACAACTTGTGAACAGAACTCGAAACTCTAAAAGACTAGACGCTAAGACCAGCAACTGAACACGACGATGCAACCGCAAATTCAACAAAGCAAATACAGAAAAGATTATGCAAGGCTCAGATTGGTTCGGATGGGATGAACTAACCCTAATTTTTTTTTTGGCTTTTTCGTGGACTATAGGTATGAAGAACAGACTCGATCTAAACTACGAAAAACTGTAAAATCTCACCGAGCAACCTGGAAATCTGATACCACTTGATAGAGGCGAGGGTCCCGATCTTTCGATGAGATGATGGATATCGCTTTGGTGGAAGTCGACTTTGACGATCCGACTACGAACGTGCGAGGACGTCGCGCCTTAGCAATCGCTAAACCAACTCCGAGAGGTTATTGACCACGCCGGAGCACGATCAACCTGACCACGAGGATCTGTTTCCTGCGAGCAAACGAAGAACAAGCAAGAAACTAAGATTGCAATCTGGATATTGCGAATATAAGATGAAAGCTTTATTGATCAAGGTGGGGTTCTGTGACGCCTTTGTCTGGTCGTTGAACACAAACGAAGTACGCGAAGTTGCAGCTATGGCGAACTTTTAATCTAAACAAAACCCAAAGTCTAAACGATGCCCTAAGGGCTGTATATATGGAGGAAGAGGGGGTGGATTTCGTGGCCCTTGGTGGAGGGGTCCGAAATCAACCCTATCTCTTGTTTCCCCACACATACGGACTCTAAAAATAGCCTATACTTATGTATTTCGAAATTACATGGGCCTGGCCCAATAATAAGGTGACGCAGCACCTAAAATAGCCTCGGGACGAAATTTATGAAGTGGCATCTTGTATATTTCGTCCAAGGCTTCATGCACCCATTATGGTGGCTTCAAAGTCCTGAAATCATCACTTGTAACTCCGTTCTTGTTTCCCTTGCGCATGCCATCATCTCCATGCTTGTTCTTGCTCCAATGTTCATCCTTCTCCAAGCTAGGCCCTTCATTTGTAAGAAAAACAAATGTATCCAATTTAGGCAGCATCATATTCTCATGAACATTAGAATCATTACCAAGAAACGAAAGTACCTAGTAATTTAGTTGGCGTGCACGAGCTCTAGTAATTGGTCCAGTATGTATAGCAGCAGGGTTTGTGGGTGTAACAATTGTATTGATGTCCTCATCATAAAAGGAAAATAGAAACCAAAGAAAAGAAAGGCAAAGCCCCCCTCCCCCTGGGCCATTCGGCCCAACTGGGCATCCAGGCCTCTAGGAGGCCCACCCCATGCCCCCT
>NW_025225289.1:38880-52554 GCF_018294505.1 Triticum aestivum
CCGCACGCAACCACCCCGGCGCCGGCCACAACGCCCGCACACCCGCGCCAGCCTTCCCCGGCTGAGCCCCGCCGTGGCCTCCGTCGGCCGCCCCGCTGGATCCAGCGGCACCGCGCGGGTCCGTTCCCTCGGGCATGCGCCCGTGAGCCCCTGCGCCCGAACGCCCATCGCCCGTTAAGGCCCTGGGCCACTTACATGCGGGCCCCAGCGCCCAGAACGTTTTATAAAATAAAAGAGTTAAATAATAATAATAATAATAATAAAATCAATATTAAATAATAAAAATAATTAATTAATTAATTAACTTAATTAATTCTGATTAACTTAGCTAATTAAGATTAATTAATCTGATGACTAATTAACCTAATTAACTACTATTAATTAGCTAACAGGGTATGACAGTGGGGCCCACCCCCTATTATTACTAATTAGGTTAATTAAAATGTTTAATTAAATATGTGTCACTGACCAGTGGGACCCACTGGTCAAGTTGACCAGTCAACTCTGTTGACTGCTGACATCAGCATGACATCATGCTGATGTCATTATTCCATTTTCGAATTAATTTAAATAACTAATTAAATTCCAGAAATTGTTAAAATCTTTTAAAAATCATATCTTTTAATCCGTAACTCGGATTAAAATATTTTCAACATGAAAGTTGCTCAGAATGACGAGACGAATCCGGATACGCGGTCCGTTCGTCCGCCACACACCCCTAACCTATCGAAACCGCAACTTTCCCCCTCCGGCTCCTCTGCCCGAAAACACGAAACACCGGGAATACTTTCCCGGGGGTTTTCCCCCCTTCACCGGTATCACCTACTACCGCGTTAGGGCACACCGAACACCGCGTATTTCCTTGATATATTTTGTGGTGCTTTGTTTGCTCTGTATTCATTATTTCTTCCCCCTCTTCTCTCCGGTAGACTACGAGATCGACGCTGCTGCTGACCAGTTCGACTACGGAGTTGACGACCCCTCTCTCTTGCCTGAGCAACCAGGCAAGCCCCCCCTTTGATCACCAGATATCGCCTACTCTTCTCTATACTGCTTGCATTAGAGTAGTGTAGCATGTTACTGCTTTCCGTTAATCCTATTCTGATGCATAGCCTGTCATTGCTGCTACAGTCATTGATACCTTACCCGCAATCCTAAATGCTTAGTATAGGATGCTAGTGTTCCATCAGTGGCCCTACACTCTTGTCCGTCTGCCATGCTATACTACTGGGATGTGATCACTTCGGGAGGTGATCACGGGCATATACTATATACTTTACACTGTTACATTACCTGTGATACTGTTCGGAGTTGGGGGCTGAAAGGACAGGTGGCTCCACCCCGGTAGAGGTGGGCCTGGATTCCCGACGGCCCCCGACTGTTACTTGTGACGGAGCGACAAGGCAGGTTGAGACCACCTAGGAGACAGGTGGGCCTGGCCCTGTTCGGCGTTCGCGGATACTTAACACGCTTAACGAGATCTTGGTATTTGATCTGAGTCGGCTACGAGCCTATACGCACTAACCATCTACGCGGGAGTAGTTATGGGTATCCCGACGTTGTGGTATCAGCCGAAGCACTTCAGACGTCAGCGACGGAGCGGCGCGCGCCGAATTGGACTGGAACGCCACTAGGCTAGGTCTGCTTTCGGCCGCGTACGCAACGTGCAGGTGTGCTATGGGCGATGGGCCCAGACCCCTGTGCGCTTAGGTTTAGACCGGCGTGCTGGCCTCTCTGTTGAGCCTAGGTGGGGCTGCGACGTGTTGATCTTCCGAGGCCGGGCATGACCCAGGAAAGTGTGTCCGGCCAAATGGGATCGAGCGTGTTGGGCTATGTGGTGCACCCCTGCAGGGAAGTTAATCTATTCGAATAGCCGTGATCTTCGATAACAGGACGACTTGGAGTTGTACCTTGACCTTATGACAACTAGAACCGGATACTTAATAAAACACACCCTTCCAAGTTCCACAGACAACTCGGTGATCGCTTTTCCACAGGGCGACGAGGAGAGGATCGCCGGGTAGGATTATGCTATGCGATGCGGCTGGAGATGCGCTTGGAGATGCTACCTGGATATGCTACTTGAAGATGCTACTTGGAGGACTTCAATCTACTCTCTCCTACATGCTGCAAGACGGAGGCTGCCAGAAGCATAGTCTTCGACAGGATTAGCTATCCCCCTCTTATTCTGGCATTCTGCAGTTCAGTCCACTGATATGGCCTCCTTACACATATACCCATGCATATGTAGTGTAGCTCCTTGCTTGCGAGTACTTTGGATGAGTACTCACGGTTGCTTTCTTCCCCCTTTTTCCCCTTTCCTTCCTTCCTGGTTGTCGCAACCAGATGCTGGAGCCCTGGAGCCAGACGCCACCGTCGACGACGACTACTACACTGGAGGTGCCTACTACTACGTGCAGCCCGCTGACGACGTCCAGGAGTAGTTAGGAGGATCCCAGGCAGGAGGCCTGCGTCTCTTTCGATCTGTATCCCAGTTTGTGCTAGCCTTCTTAAGGCAAACTTGTTTAACTTATGTCTGTACTCAGATATTGTTGCTTCCGCTGACTCGTCTATGATCGAGCACTTGTATTCGAGCCCTCGAGGCCCCTGGCTTGTATTATGATGCTTGTATGACTTATTTATGTTTTAGAGTTGTGTTGTGATATCTTCCCGTGAGTCCCTGATCTTGATCGTACACGTTTGCGTGCATGATTAGTGTACGATTGAATCGGGGGCGTCACAAGTTGGTATCAAAGCCGACTGCCTGTATTAATCCCCCTTTCACACTTCTTGGCCGAAGTCGAGTCTAGACATTGCAAAACTTTTACTAACTTGGCTGTGTGCCTTACGGGCCCACGTCGCCATTGGGTGGTACTAGGATCTTTTACTCCTCGACCTTTACTCTGGGACTGTGAGCTCTCTTCTATTCGGGTTAAATGATTTTGCTAAAAACAGAACTAACTTTAGGTTCTCGCAAGTACTTTCTCCCGGAGAGCCACTTGTTACCGATGACCGCCTGCTACACCAGAAGATTCCGAAGATACTCTACGATGTGCTCTCGAGACTATGTGCCATCGCTTTTGCAATTCACTTCCATCGATAAATCCCTCTGGATAACTACTTACACATATCGTTCATATTGTCATCCCCAGTTGCTCTTGTTATTACAAGATGTCCGGAAATACTCTTCGATATTCCGAGAATTCTTTACGCTTACTGCCCTGCAGTTCCTTGCTGCATGAATACCCCTACGGATAATTACTCGCGCTTGCCGAGTATCCGCTCATCCCCAGTTGTTCTTGTGTTTCACAAAAGTCTTCAAAATAATATTCGATCTTCCGAAAACCCTCTGGAGCCTTTGGCTCTTGAAATTCTTGCTTGGTTGCATTATGGTTAATCCCATAAGTCTCGTAGTCTTAATGGCATTCATTGTCATTATCATTTTGAGTCTGTTGACTCAATATGTTTGCGAATACACGCAATCATCATTGATCCTTATAAATTACCTTTCCGGCTGAGCTTCCATTCTTTTAACTGGAGTTGGTTCTCGACCAATCCAATTGATGTTGGTTGTACCCTAAGGCTATTCAACTTATCCATCCCTAATCAGAGCATTGCTTTTGATCCCTTGATTTGGAAATCATAATTCCTTTGCATTTGACAATTGAGTTAGTCAGTTGTTTCTATAATCTGATCTCCTTGCATTCTTCTTCCTCTAGTTGAGTACCGATACTCGTATCAGATCCCTTCTGGACCATCAAGTCCTTTGTTGGATTTATCTGACAACGCCCTTCATATTCAATAACCTTGTGAGCCTTTCCTCGGATACATAATGCCTTTGGTAAATTGTATCCTCTGCTTTTCTCAACCATGCTCTGCCATCGAGTTTGTGCTATTTACTCTTGAAACTTGTGGTATATGTTTCTAAGAAGCCCCTATGGGTTGAACATATGCCTTCTCTAAACCGTGTGAACCCGAAAGTTTTCACGAGTCATACCCTTCTGGTGCTTCACCAGACAAAATTTCAACACTACAACTTCATCGAACGTGAGAAGTGAATGAAAGGTTATGCATTGGAGAAGTGGGAGTCGACCTTGAACTTGTGTTCATGCCCATGGACGCGATATATATCCTATCATGAAAGCTTCTTGTAACAATAACTATTTCCTTGATAACTAACCTATGGTATCTGTGAATTGATCCCTTGCAACCGTGGTTCCGACCATGATTGTTCTTCTTTGATCTCATTTCTCGGACAAGTTAAAAACAATTGTCTTCTATGGATCAATACACCAGTCCAACCTTTACTTTGATCTTGTGTCGAGTATTACCCCCTTGGTATCTCGAGATTATCATGGAACTGCATAACTTTTTATGAGTTCTTCATCAAGTGCTACCTTCCCATCGATTCCAATTTTTCGCGGGCTCTGAGTTATTGAACACTCAAAGACACCGATAACTGAACCGAGTCCGCTCTACGGTTCAACAACTCTTCAGCAAGCTTCTATAAGTACGAGTTTGTACCCGATCACGCCATTCCTAGCCTGTTTGGCTATATCATTGTCGTGACGATTCTAACTGTGCTACCTGGTCCTTATTCTCGGAGCACCAATTTTTGACGATGAACTAACCTTACGTCGATCCTAATCGTCATATCAATTCGCCTTGAACAACAAGCTTGGTTTCGAGTTTGTATCGTACCTTTGGTTCCAATAACCTTTCACTTCATCATTACTTGACTTGATGTCGTCACCGATCGATTACATCTTCATGAACTCTCGCGACAAAGGTGTCATGATCATCAACATTCTGAGCTCATCCAGGATATCAATTGAATTCATGATGAGAAATACCATCCTTGCCCTCGATGAATTGTATTATCATCGACCACTTTATTGCCTTCCCACCAACACAAGCTTGTTCATGTTTGGTGTTATACCTTGAGTTCCTTGCTATCCTGCAATTGTTCTTCTTTACCTTGGAGTATTACCATCCTTTATGTCAAGAATGTTCTGAGATTTGTTCCACCTCTTGAGAATTCTTGACATAGAAATACTTCTCACCATCACCATTCTTTCTTGGTCCCCGTGTTAATTCCAACAAGTGAACGGTGTTGTTTGGATTCTTTCCTTCTAGCAACCCTATTTTTGAAGTTAATGGTCGGAAGTTCATTCTTAGGCTATTGACTATTGAATCACCATTCTGACATTGGTCGTGCAACCCAACCCATATTTCGGGCGCACCTTTCAACCAATGTTTAATTATGTATGTTTTCCTCGAGCATATTTCCTTATATCATTTGATCTGACCAATGTTATCTCCTTGTTCACTTAATTGTGGACATCCATCTTTTGGGAATCTCGGTGAATTGCCGTTGAGTTCACCAGACACCTCCTTGTCCTCTCCTTGGGTTAATGATGGACTCTTGTTAACGGAAATCACTTCGTAGTTCATTTCCCCGAGAATCTTACAATGTCATCTCGTCAATTTGCGTTGCACCTTTTCTTCTCAGGTATCCTAAGTCTGAGGTATCCTGACACCAATCGGATCTGAATCTTGGTCAGATATGATGGTTGGGACAATTTTCCAAGAGTCATGAAGTTGATCCTTTGATGACCCGGTAACATGATGTCATGCCTAGCACCCCCCCCCCCGGCTGGAGGACCTATCATTATAGATTCCTTTTCAGCAAGGTTATCCATTCGTCCATGAGGAAATTGTAAGACTTATTCTACAAGTTATTCCTGATGGATCCTTCGTGTTTCCAAAGTCTGATCTTCACCTGAAGACCATGTCAATGCTATCTCGAAGCATGTCAATGGTACTCCGATTTTCAACAGGAACATTTGAAGCACGATGCTAAATTTTGTTTATCATTTATCCTAACACCGTTGTATGGGTAATATCATGAGATTCCTCCCCCCCTTACCTAAATGGTTGTCTACTTTATATCCTGTCATGGATATCTTGCTCTGCTTGTCCTTGGGAAGGATATACCCCTGATATATGTGTTTAAACACATTTTCCTTTCCATTATTTGGTTTAACCTTTCTTGTGACCTATATAATCTAAGCAGTGATAATCCCCTGCTTAGGTAAGCACCTCGTTGTACCACTCTGTAAGTATGATGAGGACATGACTACCTTGGATATGACCAAAAATATTGCATATATGCATATTTGTCAGGTGATTTCTAGTGCAAACTATTCAATAATCTATTTATGTTATCCAGTACAAAAATACTTCACACACTTTTGTGTTTTGTCTAATTGCAGGTGTATGGGACATTTGTACAATCCACATATGAAGATAAGGAAGAAAGAGATGTTTATTTGCTGTCCAAAAAGTTCTCTCACGTCACTTTTGGCCCAAGAGAAGATAGAGTCCAAGTCTCTCACGTTCTGGATTCAGATTCGGACTGCACAGACATACCTGAATCAAAACGCACACAAATTTTTCATACGGACTCCAAATTGGGTGATTCTTTTTTTGTTGGAAACTAGATTTCGTGAGCTTTCCAACCTAATTGGAATCACCTTCAAATTCGTCCGGAGCGTTGAGTTGTGGACGAAACAATCTGATGCTGCAGCAAAATCCGAGTCAAACTACAAGTCCAAAGGTGTTACATCACCTCCACTTGGGCCCATTGGCCTTGTACGACCTAGATTTAGTTTTAGGCTGCCTTGGGACGTCCTCCCACCTCCTTGGCCGCCACCCCTTGCTCCTATATAAGTAGATCCATCTAGTAGCTTTTCCTTGGGATTTGTTTAGTTAAAAGTTAGCCAACGCAACTTCGTGTACTTCGTTTGTGTCCAACGACCAGACCAAGACCGCTTACGGATCCCCACCATTATCAATACCTCATATATATTTGCAATATTCAGATTGCTTTATCATATTCTTACTCGTTCTTCGATTGCTTGCAGGAATAGACCTTCGTGGTCAGGCTGACCGTGCTTCCGGCATCGTCAGTAACCTCAGGAGATTGGTTTAGCGATTGCTAAGGCGCAACGTCGTGCACGTTTGTAGTTGGATCGTCAAAGTCGTCTCCACCAAATCGATAGTTATCATCTCATCGAAAGATCGGGACACCCTCGCCTCTATCAAGTGGTATCAGTTTTCAGGTTGCTCGGTGAGAATTTCCAGTTTTCCTAGATTAGATTTATTTTCTTACCTATTGTCCAAGAAAAAGCCACACAAAAAAAAGTTAGATTTGTTCATCCTTTATCCAAGCCAGTCTGAGCCTTTGCAATTTTCTATTCATTGTTTGCATAGTTGAATTATCGGTTGCATCGTCGTGTAAGTTGCTGGTCTTAGCGTCTAGTTCCTTTAGAGTTTCGAGTTCTGTTCACATTAGTCACGCCGCCGCTGCATCATTATCCCTTCCGCTGTCCACCATCCTATCTATTAATTTCCACCACGTGCTACGCACTGTTCATTGTCATAATCATAGTTGAGGTCATTCACATCTTCGCCTGATCCAATCTGCATCTTATCTAGTTTGTCTTGAAAAAAAAAGATAGAGAAAAAAAGAGAAAAAAGGAAAAAAAAGAAAAAGAGAGAGAAGAAAAAGAAAAAAAAACGTGAGAAAAAAAAAGAGAGAAGAAAAAAAATTGGATCTATCTAGAATCAATCTCGTACCTGAATTCGGATTGGAATCTGTTTTGCGCACTGTTCAGTAAAACAGGTGTATCTTCCTCATACGAAGTCCATTTTGGCTCCGTGAGTACTCAAATTGAAGCTAGCGACGAGCCGCATCTAAATAGTTGCAGAAGCTAGTTCAATATTTGACATCTCAAAATAGGCTTCTAAATAGGTCTTTTTGCCCTCCGAAGTTCATGAACACAGCTTGTTCCAATTTTTTAGGCCAGTTTTAGAATTCTTTGACTCCTCATATCAACTCGGAATTGAGTGATTCTTTTTGCATTGGAAAGCTTGAGTTAATAGCATTCTTTGAAAGAATTTATCAGAAAATTGTCTCAAACTTTTCAAGAGGAAAGTTGGAGAGAGAGTTGTTGTATATCCTGCTTGGCAGTTGTTTTTCATCATTATCTTCACTGCCGTTGTGATCTTCACTTATATCTTGTTGTCAAGAGCTACTTAGTATCCTTCATTGATGCTAGTTGTGCTACGCCGTGACCTCATTAGTGTTCTAGGCTCGCGTCTCTAGTACGGTCTAGCCTAGGACCAGCACAGTATCGTCGTTGAGCGTTTATTCAACATTGCATCTTTGAATTGATTATTGCTAATCTTTTGCTACCATATATAGCCAACCCAGCTCCACATATTTCTACACCGTGTATACGTACGCTCCCCTAGCAATCGCTTTACTCAATATTCGGAGTTACTTGACACCGCTGGTTGCCGATCACCGCCTGCTGCATGGTAAGAACTTGTAAGACATTGATATTTGCTTTACTGTGAGCGTTTTACCACCACATCCTAGTAGTTATAGGAACATTATTTTTGGGTTTTGTTTCTTGTTCTACTAATCATGACAGGATCCAGAGTCAATTCATGGGCTTTGTCGATCGCGGGAGACGTGCCACCGCCTTTGCAAATACCACAACCGTCACGAGAGGTGCACAAACATCCAAATGCACATGATCAGGTTAATGTATCTATACCACCATTTAATGGCCGTTTTAAACCTGCTTTATATATTGAATGGGAGTTCGACATAAAAAATATATTTGCTTCCCATAATTTCGATGAACATAAAAAGGTTAAGGTTGCGGTTGGTTCTTTCACTGGTTATGCTTTGGTTTGGTGGAGTGAATATTGTCGGTTACACCCTGATTATATACCTACTACTTGGGATGATTTGAAACTTGCCATGTGATAGAGGCAAAGGTGTCCCGTCTTTCGATGAGATGGTGGATTTCGTTTTGGTGGAAGTCGACTTTGACGATCCGACTACGAACGTGTGAGGACGTCGCGCCTTAGCAATCGCTAAACCAACTCCGAGAGGTTATTGACCACGCCGGAGCACGATCAACCTGACCACGAGGGTCTGTTTCCTGCGAGCAAACGAAGAACAAGCAAGAAACTAAGATTGCAATCTGGATATTGCGAATATAAGATGAAAGCTTTATTGATCAAGGTGGGGTTCTGTGACGCCTTTGTCTGGTCGTTGAACACAAACGAAGTACGCGAAGTTGCAGCTATGGCGAACTTTTAATCTAAACAAAACCCAAGGTCTAAACGATGCCCTAAGGGCTGTATATATGGAGGAAGAGGGGGTGGATTTCGTGGCCCTTGGTGGAGGGGTCCGAAATCAACCCTATCTCTTGTTTCCCCACACATACGGACTCTAAAAATAGCCTATACTTTTGTATTTCGAAATTACATGGGCCTGGCCCAATAATAAGGTGACGCAGCACCTAAAATAGCCTCGGGACGAAATTTATGAAGTGGCATCTTGTATATTTCGTCCAAGGCTTCATGCACACATTATGGTGGCTTCAAAGTCCTGAAATCATCACTTGTAACTCCGTTCTTGTTCCCCTTGCGCATGCCATCATCTCCATGCTTGTTCTTGCTCCAATGTTCATCCTTCTCCAAGCTAGGCCCTTCATTTGTAAGCAAAACAAATGTATCCAATTTAGGCAGCATCATATTCTCATGAACATTAGAATCATTACCAAGAAACGAAAGTACCTGGTAATTTAGTTGGCGTGCACGAGCTCTAGTAATTGGTCCAGTATGTATAGCAGCAGGGGCTGTGGGTGTAACAATTGTATTGATGTCCTCATCACAATGTTCATCATTAAACCATCCCAACATTGGTGAATAAACCTTACTTGCATCAAATTTACATGCTACAACATGCTTAAATAAGCAAACATGCAATAAGTCATTCAACACAGAATCATCACCAAGATTAGAGGTCATATCAAAATGATTAAACATTGGTTCTTTTGCATCAATAGTTAATTCAATGGGTGCACTCAAAATTGTTGGTATTTCAGTTGTTTGATCACATGGCAAAGTCAAATTATCAACGTAGTCCTCTAAAATAGGTGGTGTGATCAAAGTAGTGGGTAGCTCATCAGATGGTGCATTCAAATTGACAAGGCATTCATCATTCTCATGTAGAGATGGAAGATCAGTACCTTTGTCATTACCTCTTATGATCAACTCAGATGATGTAGCCACTCTCGGGGGCGATGTGTCACATGGTGGAGGTGATGTAGTCCTGACAACAACGGATGTGGTTGTCATAGTATGCCTAGTAGTTGAAGGAACAATCATATCAACTCTTGGAATGTGCACCGTGCGCTTGTTCTCCTCGTGGCCAACACGTCGTTTTATTTCCTGTTCAGCTTTGCAAGCAAGATGAAACAAATGGTCCATAGGATAACACTCTTCATGAATTAGTATCTCTTGAATATCACGGTTTAATCCTCCCCAAAATCTATCCATAAAATCATCTTCACTTTCTTCTAAAGATGATGAGGACATCAATACAATTGTTACACCCACAGCCCCTGCTGCTATACATACTGAACCAATTACTAGAGCTCGTGCACGCCAACTAAATTACCAGGTACTTTCGTTTCTTGGTAATGATTCTATTGTTCATGAGAATATGATGCTGCCTAAATTGGATACATTTGTTTTGCTTACAAATGAAGGGCCTAGCTTGGAGAAGGATGAACATTGGAGCAAGAACAAGCATGGAGATGATGGCATGCGCAAGGGAAACAAGAACGGAGTTACAAGTGATGATTTCAGGACTTTGAAGCCACCATAATGGGTGCATGAAGCCTTGGACGAAATATACAAGACGCCACTTCATAAATTTCGTCCCGAGGCTATTTTAGGTGCTGCGTCACCTTATTATTGGGCCAGGCCCATGTAATTTCGAAATACATAAGTATAGGCTATTTTTAGAGTCCGTATGTGTGGGGAAACAAGAGATAGGGTTGATTTCGGACCCCTCCACCAAGGGCCACGAAATTCCCCCCCCCTCTTCCTCCATATATACAGCCCTTAGGGCATCGTTTAGACTTTGGGTTTTGTTTAGATTAAAAGTTCGCCATAGCTGCAACTTCGCGTACTTCGTTTGTGTTCAACGACCAGACAAAGGCGTCACAGAACCCCACCTTGATCAATAAAGCTTTCATCTTATATTCGCAATATCCAGATTGCAATCTTAGTTTCTTGCTTGTTCTTCGTTTGCTCGCAGGAAACAGACCCTCGTGGTCAGGTTGATCGTGCTCCGGCATGGTCAATAACCTCTCGGAGTTGGTTTAGCGATTGCTAAGGCGCGACGTCCTCGCACGTTCGTAGTCGGATCGTCAAAGTCGACTTCCACCAAAACGAAATCCACCATCTCATCGAAAGACGGGACACCTTGGCCTCTATCAGGAGTCATAGGAAGCAAAGTAATATTTTTATCCTTATGAACAAGAGTATAGTGATTGTTTCTACCATGGTGTACAGAATTTTTATCAAATTGCCATGGTCTACCAAGTAATAAGGAACATGCTTGCATAGGTACCACATCACAATCAACATAATCAGCATATGTAGAGATACTAAAATGCACACGAACAGTACGTGTTACCTTAACCTTGCCGCTGTTGTTGAACCATTGGATGTAGTAAGGATGTGGATGTGGTCTTGTGGTGAGAGAAAGCTTCTCCACCATCTCCATGCTAGCCAAGTTGTTGCAGCTCCCTCCGTCTATGATGACGCGCACAGAACGTTCCTTCACAACTCCCTTGGTATGGAACAAATTGTGCCTCTGATTTTGCTCCGCTTGTGTGACCTGCACACTCAAAACACGTTGAGCAACTAAACATTCATACCTGTCAGCGTCTTCAGGAGCCATGTATTGCGTCTCATGATCAGAATCATCTCCACCATGTTCTTCACGTGTAATAAGAGCCAAAGTCTCCTCATCATAGTCACTAGCAGACTCATATCCACCATCCGCGGTAGCAATCATCACACGCGGAGATTTGCATTCTCTCGCATAATGACCTCCTCCCTTACAACGACGACAAATAATATCACTTGTGTGCCCTGTTGATGCCATGGAAGAAGAAGAACGTTGTGCAGGCCCCGCAGGTTCGCTCTTGCCAAATAATGGTGGTTGTGCCTGCTTTCTTGTATCACGGCTGGAGGTGGCACCTGATGGAGGTGCTGGTGCAGTTGAAGTAGAAGATGCACGCGGTGTCCATGATGAAGGTCGACCTGCAGAAAAGTTAGTGCGCGCCATTGCTTGTCGATCTTGCACTTCACGTTTAGCTTTACAAGCAAGATGGAATAAACGAGTGATATTAGTATACTCCTTATACTCTAGAATGGTCTGAATCTCTCTATTTAATCCACCCGTAAAATGTACAAGCATAGCTTCATTCTCCTCAACAATACCACATCTAATCATGCCAGTTTGTAATTCCTGATAATATTCTTCTACAGAATTTTTCCCTTGTCTTAAACGCTGCAATTTTTGAAGCAATTCACGTTGATAATATGGTGGAACCCAACGCGTACGCATAGCAGTTTTCAAAGCAGCCCAAGTAGTTGGAATAGGATATAATCTACAATGTTCAGACCACCATACACATACAAAACTAGTGAAAGCACAAACAGCAGCAGCAACTCGTCTCTCCTCAGGATATTGTAAACATGTAAATCGTTGTTCAGTTTCTAACTCCCAAGTAAGATATATATCAGGAACATATCTACCCTCAAATGGTGGAATATTCAATTTCAGTTTAGGAATATGGACATCATCTCGTACCTGAGGTGGTGGTGCAGGCCTACCATTACGAATATATACCTGAGGTCGACCTGCTGGTGGTGGTGCTGGTGGCTGCTCGTAGATCTGATTTTGATCAACCTCATCCTCATAGTCGCCTGCATACTCATCATCCTCCTGGGTACCAGCAACAGCAGTAGCAGGAGCCACAGAAGTATCAACAGCAGCACCAACAGTTTGGCCAAACGCAAGAGGAACACGGCTCGCTCGGCGAAGGTCTATTTCGCGACGTGGAGGTAGTCGTTGTTGTTGTTGTTGGAGAGGTGCGTTAGGTGCAGCGGGTGGTGGTGGTGGAAGACGCGCGAGCAATTCATTAAATCTGTTATCGAGCTTTGTTTCGAACGTCTTCTCAAGGCCAGTAATCTTCTCCATGGCCTCTTCAAAATTATTCAGCACATCTTGCACCTGTTCAGTCATCATGTGCTGAAACTTATCATGAAGCTCCTTGTTCGATAAGTTCTCCCAGTCAATCTCGTCGGCTTGTGATCCTGGCATGGTTAGCAGCAGTAGAAACACACAAGAATATGATCCTACAGACTACTAAGAAGTGGTGGTGGTGTATCACAAATCCGTCAAGCAAATCTCAAATTCTTACCAGTTCTTACCCAGCAGCAGGCGGTGATCGGCAACCGTTGTTGTCAAAAACTCTCAAAGCTTGGATAGAGCGATTACCAGGGAGAGTCAAACACACGACGTAGATGTATGTGGAGCTGGGAAGGCTTATAGTATGGTAGCAAAAAGGGTCAGCAATAATCAATTCAGAGATGCAAAGTTGAATAAACGCTCAACGACGGTACTGTGCTGGTCCTAGGCTAGACTGTGCTAGAGACGCGAGCCTAGAACACCAACAAAATCACGGCGCGGCACGTAAACAAGGGAAAAGCACACTCTGAATTTTT
>NW_025225289.1:52564-58734 GCF_018294505.1 Triticum aestivum
TGTCAAGAGCTACTTAGTATCCTTCATTGATGCTAGTTGTGCTACGCCGTGACCTCATTAGTGTTCTAGGCTCGCGTCTCTAGTACGGTCTAGCCTAGGACCAGCACAGTATCGTCGTTGAGCGTTTATTCAACATTGCATCTTTGAATTGATTATTGCTAATCTTTTGCTACCATATATAGCCAACCCAGCTCCACATATTTCTACACCGTGTATACGTACGCTCCCCTAGCAATCGCTTTACTCAATATTCGGAGTTACTTGACACCGCTGGTTGCCGATCACCGCCTGCTGCATGGTAAGAACTTGTAAGACATTGATATTTGCTTTACTGTGAGCGTTTTACCACCACATCCTAGTAGTTATAGGAACATTATTTTTGGGTTTTGTTTCTTGTTCTACTAATCATGACAGGATCCAGAGTCAATTCATGGGCTTTGTCGATCGCGGGAGATGTGCCATCACCTTTGCTAATACCACAACCGTCACGACAGGTGCACAAACATCCAAATTCACATGATCAGGTTAATGTATCTATACCACCATTTAATGGCCGTTTTAAACCTGCTTTATATATTGAATGGGAGTTCGACATAAAAAAATATATTTGCTTCCCATAATTTCGATGAACATAAAAAGGTTAAGGTTGCGGTTGGTTCTTTCACTGCTTATGCTTTGGTTTGGTGGAGTGAATATTGTCGGTTACACCCTGATTATATACCTACTACTTGGGATGATTTGAAACTTGCCATGCGACATACATTCGTCCCTGCTTATTATACTCGTGACATGATTAAGAAGTTGCAACACTTAAAACAAGGTAGTGAAACTGTAACAAAATATTATGATGATTTACAAACTACCTTGTTGCATTCCTCTTTTGATGAGGACATCAATACAATTGTTACACCCACAGCCCCTGCTGCTATACATACTGGACCAATTACTAGAGCTCGTGCACGCCAACTAAATTACCAGGTACTTTCGTTTCTTGGTAATGATTCTATTGTTCATGAGAATATGATGCTGCCTAAATTGGATACATTTGTTTTGCTTACAAATGAAGGGCCTAGCTTGGAGAAGGATGAACATTGGAGCAAGAACAAGCATGGAGATGATGGCATGCGCAAGGGAAACAAGAACGGAGTTACAAGTGATGATTTCAGGACTTTGAAGCCACCATAATGGGTGCATGAAGCCTTGGACGAAATATACAAGACGCCACTTCATAAATTTCGTCCCGAGGCTATTTTAGGTGCTGCGTCACCTTATTATTGGGCCAGGCCCATGTAATTTCGAAATACATAAGTATAGGCTATTTTTAGAGTCCATATGTGTGGGGAAACAAGAGATAGGGTTGATTTCGGACCCCTCCACCAAGGGCCACGAAATTCTCCCCCTCTTCCTCCATATATACAGCCCTTAGGGCATCGTTTAGACTTTGGGTTTTGTTTAGATTAAAAGTTCGCCATAGCTGCAACTTCGCGTACTTCGTTTGTGTTCAACGACCAGACAAAGGCGTCACAGAACCCCACCTTGATCAATAAAGCTTTCATCTTATATTCGCAATATCCAGATTGCAATCTTAGTTTCTTGCTTGTTCTTCGTTTGCTCGCAGGAAACAGACCCTCGTGGTCAGGTTGATCGTGCTCCAGCGTGGTCAATAACCTCTCGGAGTTGGTTTAGCGATTGCTAAGGCGCGACGTCCTCGCACGTTCGTAGTCGGATCGTCAAAGTCGACTTCCACCAAAGCGAAATCCATCATCTCATCGAAAGACGGGACACCTTTGCCTCTATCAGTGGTGGTATATGGACACGGATTCGGAGCGGTGGCGGATAAGCGGTGGTGGTAGATGGCAGGGGCGATGATGATGGTGCGGCGGCGGCGTGACAACTTATGACCAGAACTCGAAACTCTAAAAGACTAGACTCTAAGACCAGCAACTAGACACGACGATGCAACCGCAAATTCAACAAAGCAAAACCCTAAAAAGATTATGCAAAGGCTCAGATTGGTTCGGATATGATGAACTAACCCTAATTTTTTTTGTGGCTTTTTCGTGGACTGTAGGTATGAAGAACAGACTCGATCTAAACTACGAAAAACTGTAAAATCTCACCGAGCAACCTGGAAATCTGATACCACTTGATAGAGGCAAAGGTGTCCCGTCTTTCAATGAGATGATGGATATCGCTTTGGTGGAAGTCGACTTTGACGATCCGACTACGAACGTGCGAGGACGTCGCGCCTTAGCAATCGCTAAACCAACTCCGAGAGGTTATTGACCACGCCGGAGCACGATCAACCTGACCACGAGGGTCTGTTTCCTGCGAGCAAACGAAGAACAAGCAAGAAACTGAGATTGCAATCTGGATATTGCGAATATAAGATGAAAGCTTTATTGATCAAGCTGGGGTTCTGTGACGCCTTTGTCTGGTCGTTGAACACAAACGAAGTACGCGAAGTTGCAGCTATGGCGAACTTTTAATCTAAACAAAACCCAAAGTCTAAACGATGCCCTAAGGGCTGTATATATGGAGGAAGAGGGGGGAATTTCGTGGCCCTTGGTGGAGGGGTCCGAAATCAACCCTATCTCTTGTTTCCCCACACATACGGACTCTAAAAATAGCCTATACTTATGTATTTCGAAATTACATGGGCCTGGCCCAATAATAAGGTGACGCAGCACCTAAAATAGCCTCGGGACGAAATTTATGAAGTGGCGTCTTGTATATTTCGTCCAAGGCTTCATGCACCCATTATGGTGGCTTCAAAGTCCTGAAATCATCACTTGTAACTCCGTTCTTGTTTCCCTTGCGCATGCCATCATCTCCATGCTTGTTCTTGCTCCAATGTTCATCCTTCTCCAAGCTAGGCCCTTCATTTGTAAGCAAAACAAATGTATCCAATTTAGGCAGCATCATATTCTCATGAACAATAGAATCATTACCAAGAAACGAAAGTACCTGGTAATTTAGTTGGCGTGCACGAGCTCTAGTAATTGGTTCAGTATGTATAGCAGCAGGGGCTGTGGGTGTAACAATTGTATTGATGTCCTCATCATCTTTAGAAGAAAGTGAAGATGATTTTATGGATAGATTTTGGGGAGGATTAAACCGTGATATTCAAGAGATACTAATTCATGAAGAGTGTTATCCTATGGACCATTTGTTTCATCTTGCTTGCAAAGCTGAACAGGAAATAAAACGACGTGTTGGCCACGAGGAGAACAAGCGCACGGTGCACATTCCAAGAGTTGATATGATTGTTCCTTCAACTACTAGGCATACTATGACAACCACATCCGTTGTTGTCAGGACTACATCACCTCCACCATGTGACACATCGCCCCCGAGAGTGGCTACATCATCTGAGTTGATCATAAGAGGTAATGACAAAGGTACTGATCTTCCATCTCTACATGAGAATGATGAATGCCTTGTCAATTTGAATGCACCATCTGATGAGCTACCCACTACTTTGATCACACCACCTATTTTAGAGGACTACGTTGATAATTTGACTTTGCCATGTGATCAAACAACTAAAATACCAACAATTTTGAGTGCACCCATTGAATTAACTATT
The DNA here is from genome assembly GCF_018294505.1 of Triticum aestivum. Classification (NCBI taxonomy): domain Eukaryota; kingdom Viridiplantae; phylum Streptophyta; class Magnoliopsida; order Poales; family Poaceae; genus Triticum; species Triticum aestivum. The sequence continues at coordinate 56,154 of NW_025225289.1, forward strand.
GATGCAAAAGAACCAATGTTTAATCATTTTGATATGACCTCTAATCTTGGTGATGATTCTGTGTTGAATGACTTATTGCATGTTTGCTTATTTAAGCATGTTGTAGCATGTAAATTTGATGCAAGTAAGGTCTATTCACCAATGTTGGGATGGTTTAATGATGAACATTGTCAATCTTTTGAAATGAGTAAGAGCTTCACTTATATGTGCAAACTGAGTTGCAATATTTTCATGCCTTCTACTTCTTGTGCTAATTTTTTGGCTTTAGATTTTATGAACTATGCAAGTTACTCATCTATTCATGTGTCATATATGCAAAAATCAAGGAAAGTAAAAATGGATGACATATACATATACAACATGTACACCTTGTCTCTTTTGTTAGCCACATTTCAGATTAAGCAACGCCGAGGACGGCTTTATTTTCAAGAAGGGGAGGATGATGAGGACATGACTACCTTGGATATGACCAAAAATATTGCATATATGCATATTTGTCAGGTGATTTCTAGTGCAAACTATTCAATAATCTATTTATGTTATCCAGAACAAAAATACTTCACACACTTTTGTGTTTTGTCTAATTGCAGGTGTATGGGACATTTGTACAATCCACATATGAAGATAAGGAAGAAAGAGATGTTTATTTGCTGTCCAAAAAGTTCTCTCACGTCACTTTTGGCCCAAGAGAAGATAGAGTCCAAGTCTCTCACGTTCTGGATTCAGATTCGGACTGCACAGACATACCTGACTCAAAACGCATACAAGTTTTTCATACGGACTCCAAATTGGATGATTCTTTTTTTGTTGGAAACTAGATTTCGTGAGCTTTCCAACCCAATTGGAATCACCTTCAAATTCGTCCGGAGCGTTGAGTTGTGGACGAAACAATCTGATGCTGCAGCAAAATCCGAGTCAAACTACAAGTCCAAAGGTGTTACATCACCTCCACTTGGGCCCATTGGCCTTGTACGACCTAGATTTAGTTTTAGGCTGCCTTGGGACGTCCTCCCACCTCCTTGGCCGCCACCCCTTGCTCCTATATAAGTAGATCCATCTAGTAGCTTTTCCTTGGGATTTGTTTAGTTAAAAGTTAGCCAACGCAACTTCGTGTACTTCGTTTGTGTCCAACGACCAGACCAAGACCGCTTACGGATCCCCACCATTATCAATACCTCATATATATTTGCAATATTCAGATTGCTTTATCATATTCTTACTCGTTCTTCGATTGTTTGCAGGAATAGAACTTCGTGGTCAGGCTGACCGTGCTTCCGGCATCGTCAGTAACCTCAGGAGATTGGTATAGCGATTGCTAAGGCGCAACGTCGTGCACGTTTGTAGTCGGATCGTCAAAGTCGTCTCCACCAAATCGATAGTTATCATCTCATCGAAAGATCGGGACACCCTCGCCTCTATCAAAGTAAGACCCTATTACTATTGTTGATGACATTCCGGTAACCACCGATGGACGAGAACCTTGCCTATTGGTCCGCCTCGTTCAACGAGCAGGAAAATGGTTCTCTTCGACCCTTGCCCTTGGTACCTATGTTGTTGCCGACATGACCCTCAGACTCTCCTCTGACATGCCTAGCTTACATGATCGTGCAAGATTTCACCAACCTTTCTACTTTTAACCACATGGTGGGCCCATAACCCACAGTTCCACAGGATCGGAACCAGACTCTCCTGTACACCCCCTGTTCCCAAAGTTATTCCTCCCGCGTGGACTCGTATGTAATTCACGGGCCACCGTCATAGTGATCTATTCTGGTATCAGACGCGATACTTACTCTCGCTACTCTGAACCCCTTTCTCACCGCTTGGAGCCTATTATGGTACCTTCGTACCTTACTCTCGAGGTATTTCATATGTTCAACTCGAGAGATAATCTTATACTAATTCATGGGTTAGCCCCAGATTGTTTCCCTTAAAAGCTTTATGTCGTAGTGAGCTGGCCCTTATCTTTCGTAAGTACGATGGAGTTCCCGAAGAAATGATGACCAGTTTATCATGATGCATCGGAATAAAGGATTGAAGACATCAACGAAAGGGATTAACTTCTTCGAGAAGATCCGTTAGATTATCGTAACCAGACCTTTCCCCCTTGCTCCCCTCTTAAATCTCGGGACGAGATTTCTTGTAGTGGAGGAGAATTGTGACGTCCGGGTAATTAAGCTACAGTAATCCCCACTAATGATGCCACGTCACCACGATTACTGTTGCTAATCTCACGATGATTCAAATCTCGTTCAAAGTCAAATTCAAAATCAAGTCAAACAAATAAAGTTTTCAAAAGTTAAAACTAAAATGTTCAAGATGGGTCAAATAAATCATGAGTAATTATGGTGGAGAAACCACATTTTGATAAAATAGTTAGATGCTCAAAAATAAACAAAACAATAACAAAAACAAATAAATAAATGCCTTTTTCAATTAATAAATTATTAACTAAGTTATTTCATTTCCCAAAACTATTGGGGCAGTGGAATATTTATTAAAACTAAATTAGGTACAACTTTGGTATTTTACAAAACTATAATAAAATAAAAAACTAAAAGAAAACAGAAAAGAAATAAAA
>NW_025225289.1:58744-145382 GCF_018294505.1 Triticum aestivum
AGCCCGCGCCCCCTGCTGCCCGCGCCCGCCGCCTGCTGTGCGTGCCCGCACGCAGCCACCCCGACGCCGGCCACAACGCCCGCACACCCGCGCCAGCCTTCCCCGGCTGAGCCCCGCCGTGGCCTCCGTCGGCCGCCCCGCTGGATCCAGCGGCACCGCGCGGGTCCGTTCCCTCGGGCATGCGCCCGTGAGCCCCTGCGCCCGAACGCCCATCACCCGTTAAGGCCCTGGGCCACTTACATGCGGGCCCCAGTGCCCAGAACGTTTTATAAAATAAAAGAGTTAAAAAAATAATAATAAAAAAATCAATATTAAATAATAAAAATAATTAATTAATTAATTAACTTAATTAATTCTGATTAACTTAGCTAATTAAGATTAATTAATCTGATGACTAATTAACCTAATTAACTACTATTAATTAGCTAACAGGGTATGACAGTGGGGCCCACCCCCTATTATTACTAATTAGGTTAATTAAAATGTTTAATTAAATATGTGTCACTGACCAGTGGGACCCACTGGTCAAGTTGACCAGTCAACTCTGTTGACTGCTGACATCAGCATGACATCATGCTGATGTCATTATTCCATTTTCGAATTAATTTAAATAACTAATTAAATTCCAGAAATTGTTAAAATCTTTTAAAAATCATATCTTTTAATCCGTAACTCGGATTAAAATATTTTCAACATGAAAGTTGCTCAGAACGACGAGACGAATCCGGTCACGCGGTCCGTTCGTCCGCCACACACCCCTAACCTATCGAACCCGCAACTTTCCCCCTCCGGCTCCTCTGCCGGAAAACACGAAACACCGGGAATACTTTCCCGGGGGTTTTCCCCCCTTCACCGGTATCACCTACTACCGCGTTAGGGCACACCGAACACCGCGTATTGCCTTGATATATTTTGTGGTGCTTTGTTTGCTCTGTATTCATTATTTCTTCCCCCTCTTCTCTCCGGTAGACTACGAGATCGACGCTGCTGCTGACCAGTTCGACTACGGAGTTGACGACCCCTCTCTCTTGCCTGAGCAACCAGGCAAGCCCCCCCTTTGATCACCAGATATCGCCTACTCTTCTCTATACTGCTTGCATTAGAGTAGTGTAGCATGTTACTGCTTTCCGTTAATCCTATTCTGATGCATAGCCTGTTATTGCTGCTACAGTCATTGATACCTTACCCGCAATCCTAAATGCTTAGTATAGGATGCTAGTGTTCCATCAGTGGCCCTACACTCTTGTCCGTCTGCCATGCTATACTACTGGGATGTGATCACTTCGGGAGGTGATCACGGGCATATACTATATACTTTACACTGTTACATTACCTGTGATACTGTTCGGAGTTGGGGGCTGAAAGGACAGGTGGCTCCACCCCGGTAGAGGTGGGCCTGGGTTCCCGACGGCCCCCGACTGTTACTTGTGACGAAGCGACAGGGCAGGTTGAGACCACCTAGGAGACAGGTGGGCCTGGCCCTGTTCGGCGTTCGCGGATACTTAACACGCTTAACGAGATCTTGGTATTTGATCTGAGTCGGCTACGAGCCTATACGCACTAACCATCTACGCGGGAGTAGTTATGGGTATCCCGACGTCGTGGTATCAGCCGAAGCACTTCAGACGTCAGCGACGGAGCGGCGCGCGCCGAATTGGACTGGAACGCCACTAGGCTAGGTCTGCTTTTGGCCGCGTACGCAACGTGCAGGTGTGCTATGGGCGATGGGCCCAGACCCCTGTGCGCTTAGGTTTAGACCGGCGTGCTGGCCTCTCTGTTGAGCCTAGGTGGGGCTGCGACGTGTTGATCTTCCGAGGCCGGGCATGACCCAGGAAAGTGTGTCCGGCCAAATGGGATCGAGCATGTTGGGCTATGTGGTGCACCCCTGCAGGGAAGTTAATCTATTCGAATAGCCGTGATCTTCGGTAACAGGACGACTTGGAGTTGTACCTTGACCTTATGACAACTAGAACCGGATACTTAATAAAACACACCCTTCCAAGTTGCACAGACAACTCGGTGATCGCTTTTCCACAGGGCGACGAGGAGAGGATCGCCGGGTAGGATTATGCTATGCGATGCGGCTGGAGATGCGCTTGGAGATGCTACCTGGATATGCTACTTGAAGATGCTACTTGGAGGACTTCAATCTACTCTCTCCTACATGCTGCAAGACGGAGGCTGCCAGAAGCATAGTCTTCGACAGGATTAGCTATCCCCCTCTTATTCTGGCATTCTGCAGTTCAGTCCACTGATATGGCCTCCTTACACATATACCCATGCATATGTAGTGTAGCTCCTTGCTTGCGAGTACTTTGGATGAGTACTCACGGTTCCTTTCTTCCCCCTTTTTCCCCTTTCCTTCCTTCCTGGTTGTCGCAACCAGATGCTGGAGCCCTGGAGCCAGACGCCACCGTCGACGACGACTACTACACTGGAGGTGCCTACTACTACGTGCAGCCCGCTGACGACGTCCAGGAGTAGTTAGGAGGATCCCAGGCAGGAGGCCTGCGTCTCTTTCGATCTGTATCCCAGTTTGTGCTAGCCTTCTTAAGGCAAACTTGTTTAACTTATGTCTGTACTCAGATATTGTTGCTTCCGCTGACTCGTCTATGATCGAGCACTTGTATTCGAGCCCTCGAGGCCCCTGGCTTGTATTATGATGCTTGTATGACTTATTTATGTTTTAGAGTTGTGTTGTGATATCTTCCCGTGAGTCCCTGATCTTGATCGTACACGTTTGCGTGCATGATTAGTGTACGATTGAATCGGGGGCGTCACACCAAGACCGCTTCCGGATCCCCACCATTATCAATACTTCATATATATTTGCAATATTCAGATTGCTTTATCATATTCTTGCTCGTTCTTCGATTCCTTGCAGGAATAGACCTTCGTGGTCAGGCTGACCGTGCTTCCAGCATTGTCAGTAACCTCAGGAGATTGGTTTAGCGATTGCTTAGGCGCAACGTCGTGCATGTTTGTAGTCGGATCGTCAAAGTCGTCTCCACCAAATCGATAGTTATCATCTCATCGAAAGATCGGGACCCTCGCCTCCATCAAGTGGTATCAGTTTTCAGGTTGCTCGGTGAGAATTTCCAGTTTTCCTAGATTAGATTTATTTTCTTACCTATTGTCCAAGAAAAAGCCAAAAAAAAAAGTTAGATCTGTTCATCCTTTATCCAAGCCAGTCTGAGCCTTTGCAATTTTCTATTCATTGCTTGCATAGTTGAATTATCGGTTGCATCGTCGTGTCAGTTGCTGGTCTTAGCGTCTAGTTCCTTTAGAGTTTCGAGTTTTGTTCACATTAGTCACGCCGCCGCTGCATCATTATCCCTTCCGCTGTCCACCATCCCATCTATTAATTTCCACCACGTGCTACGCACTGTTCATTGTCATAATCATAGTTGAGGTCATTCACATCTTCGCCTGATCCAATCTGCATCTTATCTAGTTTGTCTTGGAAAGAAAAAAAATATAGAGAAAAAAAGAGAAAAAAGGAAAGAAAAAAAAGAAAAAGAGAGAGAAGAAAAATAAAAAAAAGCGTGAGAAAAAAAAAGAGAGAAGAAAAAAAAATTGGATCTATCTAGAATCAATCTCGTACCTGAATTCGGATTGGAATCTGTTTTGCGCACTGTTCAGTAAAACAGGTGTATCTTCCTCATACGAAGTCCGTTTTGGCTCCGTGAGTACTCAAATTGAAGCTAGCAACGAGCCGCATCTAAATAGTTGCAGAAGCTAGTTCAATATTTGACACCTCAAAATCGGCTTCTAAATAGGTCTTTTTGCCCTCCGAAGTTCGTGAACACAGCTTGTTCCAATTTTTCAGGCCAGTTTTAGAATTCTTTGACTCCTCATATCAACTCGGAATTGAGTGATTCTTTTTGCATTGGAAAGCTTGAGTTAGTAGCATTCTTTGAAAGAATTTATTAGAAAATTGTCTGATGAGAACATGACTACCTTGGATATGACCAAAAATATTGCATATATGCATATTTGTCAGGTGATTTCTAGTGCAAACTATTCAATAATCTATTTATGTTATCCAGAACAAAAATACTTCACACACTTTTGTGTTTTGTCTAATTGCAGGTGTATGGGACATTTGTACAATCCACATGTGAAGATAAGGAAGAAAGAGATGTTTATTTGCTGTCCAAAAAGTTCTCTCACGTCACTTTTGGCCCAAGAGAAGATAGAGTCCAAGTCTCTCACGTTCTGGATTCAGATTCGGACTGCACAGACATACCTGACTCAAAACGCACAAAAGTTTTTCATACGGACTCCGAATTGGGTGATTCTTTTTTTGTTGGAAACTAGATTTCGTGCACTTTCCAACCCAATTGGAATCACCTTCAAATTCGTCCGGAGCATTGAGTTGTGGACGAAACAATCTGATGCTGCAGCAGAATCCGAGTCAAACTACAAGTCCAAAGGTGTTACATCACCTCCACTTGGGCCCATTGGCCTTGTACGACCTAGATTTAGTTTTAGGCTGCCTTGGGACGTCCTCCCACCTCCTTGGCCGCCACCCCTTGCTCCTATATAAGTAGATCTATCTAGTAGCTTTTCCTTGGGATTTGTTTAGTTAAAAGTTAGCCATTGTAACTTCGTGTACTTCGTTTGTGTCCAACGACCAGACCAAGACCGCTTCCGGATCCCCACCATTATCAATACCTCATATATATTTGCAATATTCAGATTGCTTTATCATATTCTTGCTCGTTCTTCGATTGCTTGCAGGAATAGACCTTCGTGGTCAGGCTGACCGTGCTTCCGGCATCGTCAGTAACCTCAGGAGATTGGTTTAGCGATTGCTAAGGCGCAACATCGTGCACGTTTGTAGTCGGATCGTCAAAGTCGTCTCCACCAAATCGATAGTTATCATCTCATCGAAAGATCGGGACACCCTCGCCTCTATCAAGTGGTATCAGATTTCCAGGTTGCTCGGTGAGATTTTACAGTTTTTCATAGTTTAGATCGCATCTGTCATTCATACCTACAGTCCATGAAAAAGCCATAAAAAAGTTTGATCTGTTCATCATTTATCCAAGCCAGTCTGAGCCTTTGCAATTTTCTATTCATTGCTTGCATAGTTGAATTATCGGTTGCATCGTCGTGTTAGTTGCTGGTCTTAGTGTCTAGTTCCTTTAGAGTTTCGAGTTCTGTTCACATTAGTCACGCCGCCGCTGCATCATTATCCCTTCCGCTGTCCACCATCCCATCCATTAATTTCCACCACGTGCTACACACTGTTCATTGTCATAATCATAGTTGAGGTCATTCACATCTTCGCCTGATCCAATCTACATCTTATCTAGTTTGTCTTGGAAAGAGGGAGAAAAAAAAGATAGAGGAAAAAAAAGAAAAAGAGAGAGAAGAAAAAGGAAAAAAAAGCGTGAGAAAAAAAAAGAGAGAAGAAAAAAAATCGGATCTATCTAGAATCAATCTCGTACCTGAATTCGGATTGGAATCTGTTTTGCGCACTGTTCAGTAAAACAGGTGTATCTTCCTCATACGAAGTCCGTTTTGGCTCCGTGAGTACTCAAATTGAAGCTAGCGACGAGCCGCATCTAAATAGTTGCAGAAGCTAGTTCAATATTTGACACCTCAAAATCGGCTTCTAAATAGGTCTTTTTGCCCTCTGAAGTTCGTGAACACAGCTTGTTCCAATTTTTCAGGCCAATTTTACAATTCTTTGACTCCTCATATCAACTCGGAATTGAGTGATTCTTTTTGTGTTGGAAAGCTTGAGTTAGTAGCATTCTTTGAAAGAATTTATCAGAAAATTGGCTCAAACTTTTCAAGAGGAAAGTTGGAGAGAGAGTTGTTGTATATCCTGTTTGGTAGTTGTTTTTCATCATTATCTTTACTGCCGTTGTGATCTTCACTTATATCTTGCTGTCCAGAGCTACTTAGTATCCTTCATTGATGCTAGTTGTGCTACGTCGTGACCTCATTAGTGTTCTAGGCTCGCGTCTCTAGTCCGGTCTAGCCTAGGACCAGCACAGTACCGTCGTTGAGCGTTTATTCAACATTGCATCTTTGAATTGATTATTGCTAATCTTTTGCTACCATATATAGCCAACCTAGCTCCACATATTTCTACACCGTGTATACATACGCTCCCCTGGCAATCGCTTCACTCAATATTCGGAGTTACTTGACACCGCTGGTTGCCGATCACCGCCTGCTGCATGGTAAGAACTTGTAAGACATTGATATTTGCTTTACTGTGAGCGTTTTACCACCACATCCTAGTAGTTATAGGAATATTATTTTTGGATTTTGTTTCTTGTTCTACTAATCATGACAGGATCCAGAGTCAATTCATGGGCTTTGTCGATCGCAGGAGACATGCCACCACCTATGCAAATACCACAACCGTCACGAGAGATGCACAAACATCCTAATGCACATGATCAGGTTAATGTATCTATACCACCATTTAATGGCCGTTTTAGACCTGCTTTATATATTGAATGGGAGTTCGACATAAAAAATATATTTGCTTCCCATAATTTCGATGAACATAAAAAGGTTCAGGTTGCGGTTTGTTCTTTCACTGGTTATGCTTTGGTTTGGTGGAGTGAATATTGTCGGTTACACCCTGATTATATACCTACTACTTGGGATGATTTGAAACTTGCCATGCGACATACTTTCGTCCCTGCTTATTATACTCGTGACATGATTAAGAAGTTGCAACACTTAAAACAAGGTAGTGAAACTGTAACAAGATATTATGATGATTTACAAACTACCTTTTTGCATTCCTCTTTAGAAGAAAGTGAAGATGATTTTATGAATAGATTTTGGGGAGGATTAAACTGTGATATTCAAGAGATACTAATTCATGAAGAGTGTTATCCTATGGACCATTTGTTTCATCTTGCTTGCAAAGCTGAACAGGAAATAAAACGACGTGTTGGCCACGAGGAGAACAAGCGCACGGTGCACATTCCAAGAGTTGATATGATTGTTCCTTCAACTACTAGGCATACTATGACAACCACATCCGTTGTTGTCAGGACTACATCACCTCCACCATGTGACACATCGCCCCCGAGAGTGGCTACATCATCTGAGTTGATCATAAGAGGTAATGACAAAGGTACTGATCTTCCATCTCTACATGAGAATGATGAATGCCTTGTCAATTTGAATGCACCATCTGATGAGCTACCCACTACTTTGATCACACCACCTATTTTAGAGGACTACATTGATAATTTGACTTTGACATGTGATCAAACAACTGAAATACCAATAATTTTGAGTGCACCCATTGAATTAACTATTGATGCAAAAGAACCAATGTTTAATCATTTTGATATGACCTCTAATCTTGGTGATGATTCTGTGTCGAATGACTTATTGCATGTTTGCTTATTTAAGCATGTTGTAGCATGTAAATTTGATGCAAGTAAGGTTTATTCACCAATGTTGGGATGGTTTAATGATGAACATTGTCAATCTTTTGAAATGAATAAGAGCTTCACTTATATGTGCAAACTGAGTTGCAATATTTTCATGCCTTCTACTTCTTGTGCTAATTTTTTGGCTTTAGATTTTATGAACTATGCAAGTTACTCATCTATTCATGTGTCATATATGCAAAAATCAAGGGAAGTAAAAATGGATGACATATACATATACAACATGTACACCTTGTCTCTTTTGTTAGCCACATTTCAGATTAAGCAACGCCGAGGGCGGCTTTATTTTCAAGAAGGGGAGGATGATGAGGACATGACTACCTTGGATATGACCAAAAATATTGCATATATGCATATTTGTCAGGTGATTTCTAGTGCAAACTATTCAATAATCTATTTATGTTATCCAGAACAAAAATACTTCACACACTTTTGTGTTTTGTCTAATTGCAGGTGTATGGGACATTTGTACAATCCACATATGAAGATAAGGAAGAAAGAGATGTTTATTTGCTGTCCAAAAAGTTCTCTCACGTCACTTTTGGCCCAAGAGAAGATAGAGTCCAAGTCTCTCACGTTCTGGATTCAGATTCGGACTGCACAGACATACCTGACTCAAAACGCACACAAGTTTTTCATACGGACTCCGAATTGGGTGATTCTTTTTTTGTTGGAAACTAGATTTCGTGCACTTTCCAACCCAATTGGATTCACCTTCAAATTCGTCCGGAGCGTTGAGTTGTGGACGAAACAATCTGATGCTGCAGCAGAATCCGAGTCAAACTACAAGTCCAAAGGTGTTACATCACCTCCACTTGGGCCCATTGGCCTTGTACGACCTAGATTTGGTTTTAGGCTGCCTTGGGACGTCCTCCCACCTCCTTGGCCGCCACCCCTTACTCCTATATAAGTAGATCCATCTAGTAGCTTTTTCCTTGGGATTTGTTTAGTTAAAAGTTAGCCATTGCAACTTCGTGTACTTCGTTTGTGTCCAACGACCAGACCAAGACCGCTTACGGATCCCCACCTTTATCAATACTTCATATATACTCGCAATATTCGGATTGCTTTTATCATATTCTTGCTTGTTCTTCGATTGCTTGCAGGAATAGACCTTCGTGGTCAGGTTGATTGTGCTCCGGCGTGGTCAATAACCTCTCGGAGTTGGTTTAGCGATTGCTAAGGCACAACGTCGTGCACGTTTGTAGTCGGATCGTCAAAGTCATCTCCACCAAATTGATAGTTATCATCTCATCGAAAGATCGGGACACCTCGCCTCTATCAGGTACTGATCTTCCATCTCTACATGAGAATGATGAATGCCTTGTCAATTTGAATGCACCATCTGATGAGCTACCCACTACTTTGATCACACCACCTATTTTAGAGGACTACGTTGATAATTTGACTTTGCCATGTGATCAAACAACTGAAATACCAACAATTTTGAGTGCACCCATTGAATTAACTATTGATGCAAAAGAACCAATGTTTAATCATTTTGATATGACCTGTAATCTTGGTGATGATTCTGTGTTGAATGACTTATTGCATGTTTGCTTATTTAAGCATGTTGTAGCATGTAAATTTGATGCAAGTAAGGTTTATTCACCAATGTTGGGATGGTTTAATGATGAACATTGTCAATCTTTTGAAATGAATAAGAGCTTCACTTATATGTGCAAACTGAGTTGCAATATTTTCATGCCTTCTACTTCTTGTGCTAATTTTTTGGCTTTAGATTTTATGAACTATGCAAGTTACTCATCTATTCATGTGTCATATATGCAAAAATCAAGGGAAGTAAAAATTTATGACATATACATATACAACATGTACACCTTGTCTCTTTTGTTAGCCACATTTCAGATTAAGCAACGCCGAGGACGGCTTTATTTTCAAGAAGGGGAGGATGATGAGGACATGACTACCTTGGATATGACCAAAAATATTGCATATATGCATATTTGTCAGGTGATTTCTAGTGCAAACTATTCAATAATCTATTTATGTTATCCAGAACAAAAATACTTCACACACTTTTGTGTTTTGTCTAATTGCAGGTGTATGGGACATTTGTACAATCCACATGTGAAGATAAGGAAGAAAGAGATGTTTATTTGCTGTCCAAAAAGTTCTCTCACGTCACTTTTGGCCCAAGAGAAGATAGAGTCCAAGTCTCTCACGTTCTGGATTCAGATTCGGACTGCACAGACATACCTGACTCAAAACGCACACAAGTTTTTCATACGGACTCCGAATTGGGTGATACTTTTTTTGTTGGAAACTAGATTTCATGCACTTTTCAACCCAATTGGAATCACCTTCAAATTCGTCCGGAGCATTGAGTTGTGGACGAAACAATCTGATGCTGCAGCAGAATTCGAGTCAAACTACAAGTCCAAAGGTGTTACATCACCTCCACTTGGGCCCATTGGCCTTGTACGACCTAGATTTAGTTTTAGGCTGCCTTGGGACGTCCTCCCACCTCCTTGGCCGCCACCCCTTGCTCCTATATAAGTAGATCCATCTAGTAGCTTTTCCTTGGGATTTGTTTAGTTAAAAGTTAGCCATTGCAACTTCGTGTACTTCGTTTGTGTCCAACGACCAGACCAAGACCGCTTCCGGATCCCCACCATTATCAATACCTCATATATATTTGCAATATTCAGATTGCTTTATCATATTCTTGCTTGTTCTTGGATTGCTTGCAGGAATAGACCTTCGTGGTCAAGGTGACCGTGCTTCCGGCATCGTCAGTAACCTCAGGAGATTGGTTTAGCGATTGCTAAGGCGCAACGTCGTGCACGTTTGTAGTCGGATCGTCAAAGTCGTCTCCACCAAATCGATAGTTATCATCTCATCGAAAGATCGGGACACCCTCGCCTCTATCATTGTCTCAAACTTTTCAAGAGGAAAGTTGGAGAGAGAGTTGTTGTATATCCTGCTTGGCAGTTGTTTTTCATCATTATCTTCACTGCCATTGTGATCTTCACTTATATCTTGCTGTCAAGAGCTACTTAGTATCCTTCATTGATGCTAGTTGTGCTACGCCGTGACCTCATTAGTGTTCTAGGCTCGCGTCTCTAGTCCGGTCTAGCCTAGGACCAGCACAGTACCGTCGTTGAGCGTTTATTCAACATTGCATCTTTGAATTGATTATTGCTAATCTTTTGCTACCATATATAGCCAACCCAGCTCCACATATTTCTACACCGTGTATACGTACGCTACGCTCCCCTGGCAATCGCTTTACTCAATATTCAGAGTTAGTGACACCGCTGGTTGCCGATCACCGCCTGCTGCATGGTAAGAACTTGTAAGACATTGATATTTGCTTTACTGTGAGCGTTTTACCACCACATCCTAGTAGTTATAGGAACATTATTTTTGGGTTTTGTTTCTTGTTCTACTAATCATGACAGGATCCAGAGTCAATTCATGGGCTTTGTCGATCGCGGGAGACGTGCCACCACCTTTGCAAATACCACAACCGTCACGAGAGGTGCACAAACATCCAAATGCACATGATCAGGTTAATGTATCTATACCACCATTTAATGGCCGTTTTAAACCTGCTTTATATATTGAATGGGAGTTCGACATAAAAAATATATTTGCTTCCCATAATTTCGATGAACATAAAAAGGTTAAGGTTGCGGTTGGTTCTTTCACTGGTTATGCTTTGGTTTGGTGGAGTGAATATTGTCGGTTACACCCTGATTATATACCTACTACTTGGGATGATTTGAAACTTGCCATGCGACATACTTTCGTCCCTGCTTATTATACTCGTGACATGATTAAGAAGTTGTAACACTTAAAACAAGGTAGTGAAACTGTAACAAAATATTATGATGATTTACAAACTACCTTGTTGCATTCCTCTTTAGAAGAAAGTGAAGATGATTTTATGGATAGATTTTGGGGAGGATTAAACCGTGATATTCAAGAGATACTAATTCATGAAGAGTGTTAAACATCTCTTTCTTCCGTATCTTCATATGTGGATTGTACAAATGTCCCATACACCAGCAATTAGACAAAACACAAAAGTGTGTGAAGTATTTTTGTTCTGGATAACATAAATAGATTATTGAATAGTTTGCACTAGAAATCACCTGACAAATATGCATATATGCAATATTTTTGGTCATATCCAAGGTAGTCATGTCCTCATCATCCTCCCCTTCTTGAAAATAAAGCCGTCCTCGGCGTTCCTTAATCTGAAATGTGGCTAACAAAAGAGACAAGGTGTACATGTTGTATATGTATATGTCATCCATTTTTACTTCCCTTGATTTTTGCATATATGACACATGAATAGATGAGTAACTTGCATAGTTCATAAAATCTAAAGCCAAAAAATTAGCACAAGAAGTAGAAGGCATGAAAATATTGCAACTCAGTTTGCACATATAAGTGAAGCTCTTATTCATTTCAAAAGATTGACAATGTTCATCATTAAACCATCCCAACATTGGTGAATAAACCTTACTTGCATTAAATTTACATGCTACAACATGCTTAAATAAGCAAACATGCAATAAGTCATTCAACACAGAATCATCACCAAGATTAGAGGTCATATCAAAATGATTAAACATTGGTTCTTTTGCATCAATAGTTAATTCAATGGGTGCACTCAAAATTGTTGGTATTTCAGTTGTTTGATCACATGGCAAAGTCAAATTATCAACGTAGTCCTCTAAAATAGGTGGTGTGATCAAAGTAGTGGGTAGCTCATCAGATGGTGCATTCAAATTGACAAGGCATTCATCATTCTCATGTAGAGATGGAAGATCAGTACCTTTGTCATTACCTCTTATGATCAACTCAGATGATGTAGCCACTCTCGGGGGCGATGTGTCACATGGTGGAGGTGATGTAGTCCTGACAACAACGGATGTGGTTGTCATAGTATGCCTAGTAGTTGAAGGAACAATCATATCAACTCTTGGAATGTGCACCGTGCGCTTGTTCTCCTCGTGGCCAACACGTCGTTTTATTTCCTGTTCAGCTTTGCAAGCAAGATGAAACAAATGGTCCATAGGATAACACTCTTCATGAATTAGTATCTCTTAAATATCACGGTTTAATCCTCCCCAAAATCTATCCATAAAATCATCTTCACTTTCTTCTAAAGAGGAATGCAACAAGGTAGTTTGTAAATCATCATAATATTTTGTTACAGTTTCACTACCTTGTTTTAAGTGTTGCAACTTCTTAATCATGTCACGAGTATAATAAGCAGGGACGAAAGTATGTCGCATGGCAAGTTTCAAATCATCCCAAGTAGTAGGTATATAATCAGGGTGTAACCGACAATATTCACTCCACCAAACCAAAGCATAACCAGTGAAAGAACCAACCGCAACCTTAACCTTTTTATGTTCATCGAAATTATGGGAAGCAAATATATTTTTTATGTCAAACTCCCATTCAATATATAAAGCAGGTTTAAAACGGCCATTAAATGGTGGTATAGATACATTAACCTGATCATGTGCATTTGGATGTTTGTGCACCTCTCGTGACGGTTGTGGTATTTGCAAAGGTGGTGGCACGTCTCCCGCGATCGACAAAGCCCATGAATTGACTCTGGATCCTGTCATGATTAGTAGAACAAGAAACAAAAAAAATCGGCACAAACTTTTTCAGAGGAAAGTTGGAGACAAAGTTGTTGATATATCCTGCTTGGCTGTTGTTTCACCTCATTATCTTCACTGCTGTTGTGATCTTCACTTATATCTTGCTGTCAAGAGCTACTTAGTATCCTTCATTGATGCTAGTTGTGCTACGCCGTGACCTCATTAGTGTTCTAGGCTCGCGTCTCTAGTCCGGTCTAGCCTAGGACCAGCACAGTACCGTCGTTGAGCGTTTATTCAACATTGCATCTTTGAATTGATTATTGCTAATCTTTTGCTACCATATATAGCCAACCCAGCTCCACATATTTCTACACCGTGTATACGTACGCTCCCCTGGCAATCGTTTTACTCAATATTCGGAGTTACTTGACACCGCTGGTTGCCGATCACCGCCTGCTGCATGGTAAGAACTTGTAAGACATTGATATTTGCTTTACTGTGAGCGTTTTACCACCACATCCTAGTAGTTATAGGAACATTATTTTTGGGTTTTGTTTCTTGTTCTACTAGTCATGACAGGATCCAGAGTCAATTCATGGGCTTTGTCGATCGCGGGAGACGTGCCACCACCTTTGCAAATACCACAACTGTCACGAGAGGTGCACAAACATCCAAATGCACATGATCAGGTTAATGTATCTATACCACCATTTAATGGCCGTTTTAAACCTGCTTTATATATTGAATGGGAGTTCGACATAAAAAATATATTTGCTTCCCATAATTTCAATGAACATAAAAAGGTTAAGGTTGCGGTTGGTTCTTTCACTGGTTATGCTTTGGTTTGGTGGAGTGAATATTGTCGGTTACACCCTGATTATATACCTACTACTTGGGATGATTTGAAACTTGCCATGCGACATACTTTCGTCCCTGCTTATTATACTCGTGACATGATTAAGAAGTTGCAACACTTAAAACAAGGTAGTGAAACTGTAACAAAATATTATGATGATTTACAAACTACCTTGTTGCATTCCTCTTTAGAAGAAAGTGAAGATGATTTTATGGATAGATTTTGGGGAGGATTAAACCGTGATATTCAAGAGCTACTAATTCATGAAGAGTGTTATCCTATGGACCATTTGTTTCATCTTGCTTGCAAAGCTGAACAGGAAATAAAACGACGTGTTGGCCACGAGGAGAACAAGCGCACGGTGCACATTCCAAGAGTTGATATGATTGTTCCTTCAACTACTAAGCATACTATGACAACCACATCCGTTGTTGTCAGGACTACATCACCTCCACCATGTGACACATCGCCCCCGAGAGTGGCTACATCATCTGAGTTGATCATAAGAGGTAATGACAAAGGTACTGATCTTCCATCTCTACATGAGAATGATGAATGCCTTGTCAATTTGAATGCACCATCTGATGAGCTACCCACTACTTTGATCACACCACCTATTTTAGAGGACTACGTTGATAATTTGACTTTGCCATGTGATCAAACAACTGAAATACCAACAATTTTGAGTGCACCCATTGAATTAACTATTGATGCAAAAGAACCAATGTTTAATCATTTTGATATGACCTTTAATCTTGGTGATGATTCTGTGTTGAATGACTTATTGCATGTTTGCGTATTTAAGCATGTTGTAGCATGTAAATTTGATGCAAGTAAGGTTTATTCACCAATGTTGGGATGGTTTAATGATGAACATTGTCAATCTTTTGAAATGAATAAGAGCTTCACTTATATGTGCAAACTGAGTTGCAATATTTTCATGCCTTCTACTTCTTGTGCTAATTTTTTGGCTTTAGATTTTATGAACTATGCAAGTTACTCATCTATTCATGTGTCATATATGCAAAAATCAAGGGAAGTAAAAATGGATGGCATATACATATACAACATGTACACCTTGTCTCTTTTGTTAGCCACATTTCAGATTAAGCAACACCGAGGACGGCTTTATTTTCAAGAAGGGGAGGATGATGAGGACATGACTACCTTGGATATGACCAAAAATATTGCATATATGCATATTTGTCAGGTGATTTCTAGTGCAAACTATTCAATAATCTATTTATGTTATCCAGAACAAAAATACTTCACACACTTTTGTGTTTTGTCTAATTGCAGGTGTATGGGACATTTGTACAATCCACATATGAAGATAAGGAAGAAAGAGATGTTTATTTGCTGTCCAAAAAGTTCTCTCACGTCACTTTTGGCCCAAGAGAAGATAGAGTCCAAGTCTCTCACGTTCTGGATTCAGATTCGGACTGCACAGACACACCTGACTCAAAACGCACACAAGTTTTTCATACGGACTCCGAATTGGGTGATTCTTTTTTTTGTTGGAAACTAGATTTCGTGCACTTTCCAACCCAATTGGAATCACCTTCAAATTCGTCCGAAGCGTTGAGTTGTGGACGAAACAATCTAGTGCTGCAGCAGAATCCGAGTCAAACTACAAGTCCAAAGGTGTTACATCACCTCCACTTGGGCCCATTGGCCTTGTACGACCTAGATTTAGTTTTAGGCTGCCTTGGGATGTCCTCCCACCTCCTTGGCCTCCACCCCTTGCTCCTATATAAGTAGATCCATCTAGTAGCTTTTCCTTGGGATTTGTTTAGTTAAAAGTTAGCCATTGCAACTTCGTGTACTTCGTTTGTGTCCAACGACCAGACCAAGACCGCTTCCGGATCCCCACCATTATCAATACCTCATATATATTTGCAATATTCAGATTGCTTTATCATATTCTTGCTCGTTCTTCGATTGCTTGCAGGAATAGACCTTCGTGGTCAGGCTGACCGTGCTTCCAGCATTGTCAGTAACCTCAGGAGATTGGTTTAGCGATTGCTTAGGCGCAACGTCGTGCATGTTTGTAGTCGGATCGTCAAAGTCGTCTCCACCAAATCGATAGTTATCATCTCATCGAAAGATCGGGACCCTCGCCTCTGTCAAGCACCGGGAATTAAGTCAATCTGATGCTTAATCCCTCGAATAGGCGGTAATCCCGGTGACACGTCTTGTGGAAAGACGTCAGCGAACTCCTGCAAAATGTTAGTGACAGCAGGAGGCAAAGAGGAAGGCACGTCCTCGAATGAAAATAATGCCTCTTTGCACACAAAAGCATAGCAAACAGATTTGCTGAAATCTAGCTCATCAATATCAGATTTGGTGGCAAATAAACATGCACTTTTCAATTTAATTTCAGAAGCAACACTAGATGGTTTATTATTAGGCTTCATTTGTTGCTCAAATTCTTTTGCCACAATCTGATTTTCACTCATATTCTTCTCCTGTTTTGCTTTATTAGCTCTATTAATATCATCTTTCAAAATGGAATCAGGAGTCATAGGAAGCAAAGTAATATTTTTATCCTTATGAACAAGAGTATAGTGATTGTTTCTACCATGGTGTACAGAGTTTTTATCAAATTGCCATGGTCTACTGATAGAGGCGGGGGTGTCCCGATCTTTCGATGAGATGATAACTATCGATTTGGTGGAGACGACTTTGACGATCCGACTACAAACGTGCACGACGTTGCGCCTTAGCAATCGCTAAACCAACTCCGAGAGGTTATTGACCACGCCGGAGCACAATCAACCTGACCACGAAGGTCTATTCCTGCAAGCAATCGAAGAACAAGCAAGAATATGATAAAAGCAATCTGAATATTGCGAGTATATATGAAGTATTGATAAAGGCGGGGATCCGTAAGCGGTCTTGGTCTGGTCGTTGGACACAAACGAAGTACACGAAGTTGCAATGGCTAACTTTTAACTAAACAAATCCCAAGGAAAAGCTACTAGATGGATCTACTTATATAGGAGCAAGGGGTGGCGGCCAAGGAGGTGGGAGGACGTCCCAAGGCAGCCTAAAACTAAATCTAGGTCGTACAAGGCCAATGGGCCCAAGTGGAGGTGATGTAACACCTTTGGACTTGTAGTTTGACTCGGATTCTGCTGCAGCATCAGATTGTTTCGTCCACAACTCAACGCTCCGGACGAATTTGAAGGTTATTCCAATTGGGTTGGAAAGTGCACGAAATCTAGTTTCCAACAAAAAAAGAATCACCCAATTCGGAGTCCGTATGAAAAACTTGTGTCCGTTTTGAGTCAGGTGTGTCTGTGCAGTCTGAATCTGAATCCAGAACGTGAGAGACTTGGACTCTATCTTCTCTTGGGCCAAAAGTGACGTGAGAGAACTTTTTGGACAGCAAATAAACATCTCTTTCTTCCTTATCTTCATATGTGGATTGTACAAATGTCCCATACACCTGCAATTAGACAAAACACAAAAGTGTGTGAAGTATTTTTGTTCTGGATAACATAAATAGATTATTGAATAGTTTGCACTAGAAATCACCTGACAAATATGCATATATGCAATATTTTTGGTCATATCCAAGGTAGTCATGTCCTCATCATCCTCCCCTTCTTGAAAATAAAGCCGTCCTCGGCGTTGCTTAATCTGAAATGTGGCTAACAAAAGAGACAAGGTGTACATGTTGTATATGTATATGTCATCCATTTTTACTTCCCTTGATTTTTGCATATATGACACATGAATAGATGAGTAACTTGCATAGTTCATTAAATCTAAAGCCAAAAAATTAGCACAAGAAGTAGAAGGCATGAAAATATTGCAACTCAGTTTGCACATATAAGTGAAGCTCTTATTCATTTCAAAAGATTGACAATGTTCATCATTAAACCATCCCAACATTGGTGAATAAACCTTACTTGCATCAAATTTACATGCTACAACATGCTTAAATAAGCAAACATGCAATAAGTCATTCAACACAGAATCATCACCAAGATTAGAGGTCATATCAAAATGATTAAACATTGGTTCTTTTGCATCAATAGTTAATTCAATGGGTGCACTCAAAATTGTTGGTATTTCAGTTGTTTGATCACATGGCAAAGTCAAATTATGAACGTAGTCCTCTAAAATAGGTGGTGTGATCAAAGTAGTGGGTAGCTCATCAGATGGTGCATTCAAATTGACAAGGCATTCATCATTCTCATGTAGAGATGGAAGATCAGTACCTTTGTCATTACCTCTTATGATCAACTCAGATGATGTAGCCACTCTCGAGGGCGATGTGTCACATGGTGGAGGTGATGTAGTCCTGACAACAACGGATGTGGTTGTCATAGTATGCCTAGTAGTTGAAGGAACAATCATATCAACTCTTGGAATGTGCACCGTGCGCTTGTTCTCCTCGTGGCCAACACGTCGTTTTATTTCCTGTTCAGCTTTGCAAGCAAGATGAAACAAATGGTCCATAGGATAACACTCTTCATGAATTAGTATCTCTTGAATATCACGGTTTAATCCTCCCCAAAATCTATCCATAAAATCATCTTCACTTTCTTCTAAAGAGGAATGCAACAAGGTAGTTTGTAAATCATCATAATATTTTGTTACAGTTTCACTACCTTGTTTTAAGTGTTGCAACTTCTTAATCATGTCACGAGTATAATAAGCAGAGACGAAAGTATGTCGCATGGCAAGTTTCAAATCATCCCAAGTAGTAGGTATATAATCAGGGTGTAACCGACAATATTCACTCCACCAAACCAAAGCATAACCAGTGAAAGAACCAACCGCAACCTTAACCTTTTTATGTTCATCGAAATTATGGGAAGCAAATATATTTTTTATGTCGAACTCCCATTCAATATATAAAGCAGGTTTAAAACGGCCATTAAATGGTGGTATAGATACATTAACCTAATCATGTGCATTTGGATGTTTGTGCACCTCTCGTGACGGTTGTGGTATTTGCAAAGGTGGTGGCACGTCTCCCGCGATCGACAAAGCCCATGAATTGACTCTGGATCCTGTCATGATTAGTAGAACAAGAAACAAAACCCAAAAATAATGTTCCTATAACTACTAGGATGTGGTGGTAAAACGCTCACAGTAAAGCAAATATCAATGTCTTACAAGTTCTTACCATGCAGCAGGTGGTGATCGGCAACCAGCGGTGTCAAGTAACTCCGAATATTGAGTAAAGCGATTGCCAGGGGAGCGTACGTATACACGGTGTAGAAATATGTGGAGCTGGGTTGGCTATATATGGTAGCAAAAGATTAGCAATAATCAATTCAAAGATGCAATGTTGAATAAACGCTCAACGACGGTACTGTGCTGGTCCTAGGCTAGACCGGACTAGAGACGCGAGCCTAGAACACTAATAAGGTCACGGCGTAGCACAACTAGCATCAATGAAGGATACTAAGTAGCTCTTGACAGCAAGATATAAGTGAAGATCACAACGGCAGTGAAGATAATGATGAAAAACAACTGCCAAGCAGGATATACAACAACTCTCTCTCCAACTTTCCTCTTAAAAAGTTTGAGACAATTTTCTGATAAATTCTTTGAAAGAATGCTACTAACTCAAGCTTTCCAATGCAAAAAGAATCACTCAATTCCGAGTTGATATGAGGAGTCAAAGAATTCTAAAACTGGCCTAAAAAATTGGAACAAGCTGTGTTCACGAACTTCGTGATAGAGGCAAAGGTGTCCCGTCTTTCGATGAGATGGTGGATTTCGCTTTGGTGGAAGTCGACTTTGACGATCCGACTACGAACGTGCGAGGACGTCGCGCCTTAGCAATCGCTAAACCAACTCCGAGAGGTTATTGACCACGCCGGAGCACGATCAACCTGACCACGAGGGTCTGTTTCCTGCGAGCAAACGAAGAACAAGCAAGAAACTGAGATTGCAATCTGGATATTGCGAATATAAGATGAAAGCTTTATTGATCAAGGTGGGGTTCTGTGACGCCTTTGTCTGGTCGTTGAACACAAACGAAGTACGCGAAGTTGCAGCTATGGCGAACTTTTAATCTAAACAAAACCCAAAGTCTAAACGATGCCCTAAGGGCTGTATATATGGAGGAAGGGGGGGGGAATTTCGTGGCCCTTGGTGGAGGGGTCCGAAATCAACCCTATCTCTTGTTTCCCCACACATACGGACTCTAAAAATAGCCTATACTTATGTATTTCGAAATTACATGGGCCTGGCCCAATAATAAGGTGACGCAGCACCTAAAATAGCCTCGGGACGAAATTTATGAAGTGGCGTCTTGTATATTTCGTCCAAGGCTTCATGCACCCATTATGGTGGCTTCAAAGTCCTGAAATCATCACTTGTAACTCCGTTCTTGTTTCCCTTGCGCATGCCATCATCTCCATGCTTGTTCTTGCTCCAATGTTCATCCTTCTCCAAGCTAGGCCCTTCATTTGTAAGCAAAACAAATGTATCCAATTTAGGCAGCATCATATTCTCATGAACATTAGAATCATTACCAAGAAACGAAAGTACCTGGTAATTTAGTTGGCGTGCACGAGCTCTAGTAATTGGTCCAGTATGTATAGCAGCAGGGGTTGTGGGTGTAACAATTGTATTGATGTCCTCATCATGCACCGTGCGCTTGTTCTCCTCGTGGCCAACACGTCGTTTTATTTCCTGTTCAGCTTTGCAAGCAAGATGAAACAAATGGTCCATAGGATAACACTCTTCATGAATTAGTATCTCTTGAATATCACGGTTTAATCCTCCCCAAAATCTATCCATAAAATCATCTTCACTTTCTTCTAAAGAGGAATGCAACAAGGTAGTTTGTAAATCATCATAATATTTTGTTACAGTTTCACTACCTTGTTTTAAGTGTTGCAACTTCTTAATCATGTCACGAGTATAATAAGCAGGGACGAAAGTATGTCGCATGGCAAGTTTCAAATCATCCCAAGTAGTAGGTATATAATCAGGGTGTAACCGACAATATTCACTCCACCAAACCAAAGCATAACCAGTGAAAGAACCAACCGCAACCTTAACCTTTTTATGTTCATTGAAATTATGGGAAGCAAATATATTTTTTATGTCGAACTCCCATTCAATATATAAAGCAGGTTTAAAACAGCCATTAAATGGTGGTATAGATACATTAACCTAATCATGTGCATTTGGATGTTTGTGCACCTCTCATGACGGTTGTGGTATTTGCAAAGGTGGTGGCACGTCTCCCGCGATCGACAAAGCCCATGAATTGACTCTGGATCCTGTCATGATTAGTAGAACAAGAAACAAAACGCAAAAATAATGTTCCTATAACTACTAGGATGTGGTGGTAAAACGCTTACAGTAAAGCAAATATCAATGTCTTACAAGTTCTTACCATGCAGCAGGCGGTGATCGGCAACCAGCGGTGTCAAGTAACTCCGAATATTGAGTAAAGCGATTGCCAGGGGAGCGTACGTATACACGGTGTAGAAATATGTGGAGCTGGGTTGGCTATATATGGTAGCAAAAGATTAGCAATAATCAATTCAAAGATGCAACGTTGAATAAACGCTCAACGACGGTACTGTGCTGGTCCTAGGCTAGACCGAACTAGAGACGCGAGCCTAGAACACTAATGAGGTCACGTCGTAGCACAACCAGCATCAATGAAGGATACTAAGTAGCTCTGGACAGCAAGATATAAGTGAAGATCACAACGGCAGTAAAGATAATGATGTGAAACAACAGCCAAGCTGTTTTACTGAATAGTGCACAAAACAGATTCCAATCCGAATTCAACTATGAGATTGAGTCTAAAAAGATCCGAATTTTGTTTTTTTTTCTCTTTTTTTTCTCGCACTTTTTTTCTTTCTCTCCTTTTTTTCTCTGACTTTTTTTTCTCTTTTTTTTCTCTCGTTTTTTTCTCTCTCTTTTTTTCTCCCTCTTTCCAAGACAAACTAGATAAGATGCAGATTGGATTAGGCGAAGATGTGAATGACATCAATTATGATTATGACAATGAACAGTGCGTAGCACGTGGTGGAAATTAATAGATGGGATGATGGACGGCGGAAGGGATAATGATGCAGCGGCGGCGTGACTAATGTGAACAGAACTCGAAACTCTAAACGAACTAGACACTAAGACCAGCAACTCGACACGACGATGCAACCGATAATTCAACTATGCAAGCAATGAAAAGAAAATTGCAAAGGCTCAGACTGGCTTGGACCAAGGATGAATAGATCTAACTCTTTTTTGTGGCTTTTTCTTGGATAATAGGTAAGAAAATAAATCTAATCTAGGAAAACTGGAAATTCTCACCGAGCAACCTGAAAACTGATACCACTTGATAGAGGCGGGGGTGTCCCGATCTTTCGATGAGATGATAACTATCGATTTGGTGGAGACGACTTTGACGATCCGACTACAAACGTGCACGACGTTGCGCCTTAGCAATCGCTAAACCAACTCCGAGAGGTTATTGACCACGCCGGAGCACAATCAACCTGACCACGAAGGTCTATTCCTGCAAGCAATCGAAGAACAAGCAAGAATATGATAAAAGCAATCTGAATATTGCAAGTATATATGAAGTATTGATAAAGGTGGGGATCCGTAAGCGGTCTTGGTCTGGTCGTTGGACACAAATGAAGTACACGAAGTTGCAATGGCTAACTTTTAACTAAACAAATCCCCCGGAAAAGCTACTAGATGGATCTACTTATATAGGAGCAAGGGGTGGCGGCCAAGGAGGTGGGAGGACGTCCCAAGGCAGCCTAAAACTAAATCTAGGTCGTACAAGGCCAATGAGCCCAAGTGGAGGTGATGTAACACCTTTGGACTTGTAGTTTGACTCGGATTCTGCTGCAGCATCAGATTGTTTCGTCCACAACTCAACTCTCCGGACGAATTTGAAGGTGATTCCAATTGGGTTGGAAAGTGCACGAAATCTAGTTTCCAACAAAAAAAGAATCACCCAATTCGGAGTCCGTATGAAAAACTTGTGTGCGATTTGAGTCAGGTGTGTCTGTGCAGTCCGAATCTGAATCCAGAACGTGAGAGACTTGGACTCTATCTTCTCTTGGGCCAAAAGTGACGTGAGAGAACTTTTTGGACAGCAAATAAATATCTCTTTCTTCCTTATCTGCATATGTGGATTGTACAAATGTCCCATACACCTGCAATTAGACAAAACACAAAAGTGTGTGAAGTACTTTTGTTCTGGATAACATAAATAGATTATTGAATAGTTTGCACTAGAAATCACCTGACAAATATGCATATATGCAATATTTTTGGTCATATCCAAGGTAGTCATGTCCTCATCAGGTAATCGCTCTATCCAAGCTTTGAGAGTTTTGACTACAACGGTTGCCGATCACCGCCTGTTGCTAGGTAAGAACTGGTAAGAATTTGAGTTTTGCTTGACGGATTTGTGACACCCACCACCACCACTTGTTCGTAGTCTGTAGGATCATATTCTTGTGTGTTTCTATTGCTGTACCATGCCAGGATCACAAGCCGACGAGATTGACTGGGAGAATTTATCGAACAAGGAGCTTCATGATAAGTTTCAGCAAATGATGACTGAACAGGTGCAAGATGTGCTGAACAATTTTGAAGAGGCCATCGAGAAGATCACTGGCCTTGAGAAGACGTTCGAAACAAAGCTCGATCACAAGTTTAATGAATTGCTCGCGCGTCTTCCACCACCACCACCCGCTGCACCTAACGCACCTCTCCAACAACAACAACAACGACTACCTCCACGTCGCGAAACAGACCTCCGCCGAGCAAGCCGTGTTCCTCTTGCGTTTGGCCAAACTGTTGGTGCTGCTATTGATACTTCTGTGGGAGATTATGAGGATGAGGTTGATCAAAATCAGCACCACGTGCAGCCACATGTACCACCACCAGCAGGTCGACCTCAGGTATATATTTGTAATGGTAGGCCTGCACCACCACCTCAGGTACGAGATGATGTCCATATTCCTAAACTGAAATTGAATATTCCACCATTTGAGGGTAGATATGTTCCTGATATATATCTTACTTGGGAGTTAGAAACTGAGCAACGATTTACATGTTTACAATATCCTGAGGAGAGACGAGTTGCTGCTGTTGTTTGTGCTTTCACTAGTTTTGCATGTGTATGGTGGTCTGAACATTGTAGATTATATCCTATTCCAACTACTTGGGCTGCTTTGAAAACTGCTATGCGTACTCGTTGGGTTCCACCATATTATCAACGTGAATTGCTTCAAAAATTAAAGCGTTTAAGACAAGGGGAAAATTCTGTAGAAGAATATTATCAGGAATTACAAACTGGCATGATTAGATGTGGTATTGTTGAGGAGAATGAAGCTATGCTTGCACGTTTTCTGGATGGATTAAATAGAGAGATTCAGACCATTCTAGACTATAAGGAGTATACTAATATCACTCGTTTATTCCATCTTGCTTGTAAAGCTGAACGTGAAGTGCAGGATCGACAAGCATTGGGGCGAACTAACTTTTCTGCAGGCCGACCTTCATCATGGACACCACGTGCATCTTCTACTTCAACTGCACCAGCACCTCCATCCGGTGCCACCTCTAGCCGTGATACAAGAAAACAGGCACAACCACCATTATCTGCCAAGAGCGCACCTGCGGGGCATGCACAGTGTTCTTCTTCTTCCATGGCATCAACAGGGCACACAAGGGATATTATTTGTCGTCGTTGTAAGGGAGGAGGTCATTATGCGAGAGAATGCAAATCTCCGCGTGTGATGATTGCTACCGCGGATGGTGGATATAAGTCTGCTAGTGACTATGATGAGGAGACTTTGGCTCTTATTACACGTGAAGAACATGGTGGAGATGATTCTGATCATGAGACGCAATACATGGCTCCTGAAGACGCTGACAGGTATGAATGTTTAGTTGCTCAACGTGTTTTGAGTGTGCAGATCACACAAGCTGAGCAAAATCAGAGGCACAATTTGTTCCATACCAAGGGAGTTGTGAAGGAATGTTCTATGCGCGTCATCATAGACGGAGGGAGCTGCAACAACTTGGCTAGCATGGAGATGGTGGAGAAGCTTTCTCTCACCACAAGACCACATCCACATCCTTACTACATCCAATGGTTCAACAACAACGGCAAGGTTAAGGTAACACGTACTGTTCGTGTGCATTTTAGTATCTCTACATATGCTGATTATGTTGATTGTGATGTGGTACCTATGCAAGCATGTTCCTTATTACTTGGTAGACCATGGCAATTTGATAAAAATTCTGTACACCATGGTAGAAACAATCACTATACTCTTGTTCATAAGGATAAAAAAATTACTTTGCTTCCTATGACTCCTGATTCCATTTTGAAAGATGATATTAATAGAGCTAATAAAGCAAAACAGGAGACGAATAAGAGTGAAAATCAGATTGTGGCAAAAGAATTTGAGCAACAAATGAAGCCTAATAATAAACCATCTAGTGTTGCTTCTGAAATTAAATTGAAAAGTGCATGTTTATTTGCCACCAAATCTGATATTGATGAGCTAGATTTCAGCAAATCTGTTTGCTATGCTTTTGTGTGCAAAGAGGCATTATTTTCATTCGAGGACGTGCCTTCCTCTTTGCCTCCTGCTGTCACTAACATTTTGCAGGAGTTCGCTGACGTCTTTCCAAAAGACGTGCCACCGGGATTACCGCCTATTCGAGGGATTGAGCATCAGATTGACTTAATTCCCGGTGCTTCACTGCCAAACCGTGCACCATACCGTACCAATCCAGAGGAGACGAAGGAGATTATGCGTCAAGTACAAGAGCTTCTCGACAAAGGTTATATACGCGAATCCCTTAGTCCTTATGCTGTTCCTATTATTCTAGTGCCGAAAAAGGATGGTACATCACGTATGTGTGTTGATTGTAGAGGCATTAATAATATTACTATTCGTTATCGTCATCCTATTCCTAGGCTAGATGATATGCTTGATGAATTGAGTGGCTCTACAATATTTTCAAAAGTTGATTTGCGTAGTGGATACCATCAAATTCGTATGAAATTGGGAGATGAATGGAAAACAACATTCAAAACTAAGGTTGGATTATATGAGTGGTTAGTCATGCCTTTTGGGTTAACTAATGCACCTAGTACTTTCATGAGATTAATGAACGAAGTTTTACGTGCTTTCATTGGACGATTTGTGGTAGTTTACTTTGATGACATATTGATTTATAGCAGATCTTTGAAAGAACATTTGGAACATTTACGTGTTGTTTTTATTGCTCTACGTGATGCACGTTTGTTTGGTAACCTTGGGAAGTGCACCTTTTGCACCGACCGAGTATCTTTTCTTGGCTATGTTGTTACTCCACATGGAATTGAAGTTGATAAAGCCAAGATTGAAGCTATTGAGAGTTGGCCGCAACCCAAAACGGCACACAAGTGAGGAGTTTTCTTGGCCTCGCTGGATTCTATAGGCGTTTTGTGAGAGATTTCAGCACCATTGCTGCACCTCTCAATGAGCTTACAAAGAAAGATGTGCCTTTTCTTTGGGGTACCGCACAGGAAGAAGCCTTCTCGGTATTGAAAGATAAGTTGACACATGCTCCTTTACTCCAACTTCCTGATTTTAATAAGACTTTTGAGCTTGAATGTGATGCTAGTGGAATTGGATTAGGCGGTGTGTTATTACAAGATGGCAAACCTGTTGCATACTTTTCTGAAAAATTGAGTGGGCCTAGTCTGAATTATTCTACTTATGATAAAGAATTATATGCTCTTGTTCGGACTTTAGAAACATGGCAACATTATTTATGGCCCAAAGAATTTGTTATACATTCTGATCATGAATCTTTGAAACATATTAAAAGTCAAGCTAAACTGAATCGTAGACATGCTAAATGGGTTGAATTCATTGAGACTTTTCCTTATGTCATTAAACACAAGAAGGGAAAAGAAAATGTTATTGCTGATGCATTGTCTCGCCGCTATACTATGCTTTCACAACTTGACTTCAAAATATTTGGTTTGGAGACCATCTGATGAGGACATCAATACAATTGTTACACCCACAGCCCCTGCTGCTATACATACTGGACCAATTACTAGAGCTCGTGCACGCCAACTAAATTACCAGGTACTTTTGTTTCTTGGTAATGATTATAATGTTCATGAGAATATGATGCTGCCTAAATTGGATACATATGTTTTGCTTACAAATGAAGGGCCTAGCTTGGAGAAGGATGAACATTGGAGCAAGGACAAGCATGGAGATGATGGCATGCGCAAGGGGAACAAGAACAGAGTTACAAGTGATGATTTCAGGACTTTGAAGCCACCATATGGGTGCATGAAGCCTTGGACGAAATATACAAGATGCCACTTCATAAATTTCGTCCCGAGGCTATTTTAGGTGCTGCGTCACCTTATTATTGGGCCAGGCCCATGTAATTTCAAAATACATAAGTATAGGCTATTTTCAGAGTCCGTATGTTTGGGGAAACAAGAGATAGGGTTGATTTCGGACCCCTCCACCAAGGGCCACGAAATTCCCCCCTCTTCCTCCATATATACAGCCCTTAGGGCATCATTTAGACTTTGGGTTTTGTTTAGATTAAAAGTTCGCCATAGCTGCAACTTCGCGTACTTCGTTTGTGTTCAACGACCAGACAAAGGCGTCACAGAACCCCACCTTGATCAATAAAGCTTTCATCTTATATTCGCAATATCCAGATTGCAATCTTAGTTTCTTGCTTGTTCTTCGTTTGCTCGCAGGAAACAGACCCTCGTGGTCAGGTTGATCGTGCTCCGGCGTGGTCAATAACCTCTCGGAGTTGGTTTAGCGATTGCTAAGGCGCGACGTCCTCGCACGTTCGTAGTCGGGTCATCAAAGTCGACTTCCACCAAAGCGAAATCCACCATCTCATCGAAAGACGGGACACCTTTGCCTCTATCAAGTGGTATCAGATTTCCAGGTTGCTCGGTGAGATTTTACAGTTTTTCGTAGTTTAGATCGAGTCTGTTCTTCATACCTACAATCCACGAAAAAGCCACAAAAAAAATTAGGGTTAGTTCATCATATCCGAACCAATCTGAGCCTTTGCATAATCTTTTTAGGGTTTTGCTTTGTTGAATTTGCGGTTGCATCGTCGTTTCTAGTTGCTGGTCTTAGAGTCTAGTCTTTTGGAGTTTCGAGTTCTGGTCATAAGTTGTCACGCCGCCGCCGCACCATCATCATCACCCCTGCCATCTACCACCACCGCTTATCCGCCACCGCTTCGAATCCGTATCCATATACCACCACAGCTGTCATATACCACCACCGCTGCCATCTACCACCATATATCCACCACCAATCCGAGTTCTTGTCATATTAGGTTTGTTTTCGAGATCCATCTAGATTCCGATTCGTGTTTCCTTGCCGGAGTAGGTTTCAGAAAAAAAAATAGTCGGGTAGCCACGCTCCGTTTAGGCCCAAAATTTTTCGAAAACGCATTTTTCGAAAAAATTTCTGGCTATCCTCTTTTTAGGTGTTTCTGAGTGTTTTGAGACAGGTGCCATTATAGGAAGTTTTTTTTGACCCGTTTCCAGTTTTTGGGTCCGGGCAGTCGAAAAAAAAATTGTCGAAAAAAAAAATTTCGTGCCCATCCTGTCAGTTTGACCTAGGAAGAGTTTTGAGACACTCGCCATTATAGTGCTTTTTCGCAAAAAAAAAGGGGCGCAAAAAAAAGAACGCAAAAAAAAAGAGAGCGAAAAGAAAAATTTCAGAGTGTGCTTTTCCCTTGTTTTACGTGCCGCGCCGTGATTTTGTTTGTGTTCTAGGCTCGCGTCTCTAGCACAGTCTAGCCTAGGACCAGCACAGTACCGTTGTTGAGCGTTTATTCAACTTTGCATCTCTGAATTGATTATTGCTGACCCTTTTTGCTACCATACTATAAGCCTTCCCAGCTCCACATACATCTACGTCGTGTGTTTGACTCTCCCTGGTAATCGCTCTATCCAAGCTTTGAGAGTTTTTGACTACAACGGTTGCCGATCACCGCCTGCTGCTGGGTAAGAACTGGTAAGAATTTGAGATTTGCTTGACGGATTTGTGATACACCACCACCACTTCTTAGTAGTCTGTAGGATCATATTCTTGTGTGTTTCTATTGCTGCTAACCATGCCAGGATCACAAGCCGACGAGATTGACTGGGAGAACTTATCGAACAAGGAGCTTCATGATAAGTTTCAGCAAATGATGACTGAACAGGTGCAAGATGTGCTGAACAATTTTGAAGAGGCCATGGAGAAGATTACTGGCCTTGAGAAGACGTTCGAAACAAAGCTCGATAACAGATTTAATGAACTGCTTGCGCGTCTTCCACCACCGGCTGCACCTGTCGCACCTCTGCAACAACAACAACTACGCCCCCTTCCTAATCAGTATGGACGAGCACAGCGTGTTCCTATTGAGCCAGGACAAAATTCTGGTGCCGCTGCTACTGCTGTTGGTGCTTCTTTGGCTCCTGCTACTGCTGCTGCTGGTACCCAGGAGGATGATGATTATGTGGGAGATTATGAGGATGAGGTTGATCAAAATCCGAACAACGTGCAGCCACAAGCACCACCACCACCAGGTCGACCTCAGGTATATATTCGTAATGGTAGGCCTGCACCACCACCTCAGGTACGAGATGATGTCCATATTCCTAAACTGAAATTGAATATTCCACCATTTGAGGGTAGATATGTTCCTGATATATATCTTACTTGGGAGTTAGAAACTGAACAACGATTTACATGTTTACAATATCCTGAGGAGAGACGAGTTGCTGCTGTTGTTTGTGCTTTCACTAGTTTTGCATGTGTATGGTGGTCTGAACATTGTAGATTATATCCTATTCCAACTACTTGGGCTGCTTTGAAAACTGCTATGCGTACGTGTTGGGTTCCACCATATTATCAACGTGAATTGCTTCAAAAATTGCAGCGTTTAAGACAAGGGAAAAATTCTGCAGAAGAATATTATCAGGAATTACAAACTGGCATGATTAGATGTGGTATTGTTGAGGAGAATGAAGCTATGCTTGCACGTTTTCTGGGTGGATTCAATAGAGAGATTCAGACCATTCTAGACTATAAGGTGTATACTAATATCACTCGTTTATTCCATCTTGCTTGTAAAGCTGAACGTGAAGTGCAGGATCGACAAGCATTGGGGCGAACTAACTTTTCTGCAGGCCGACCTTCATCATGGACACCACGTGCATCTTCTACTTCAACTGCACCAGCACCTCCATCCGGTGCCACCTCCAGCCGTGATACAAGAAAACAGGCACAACCACCATTATCTGCCAAGAGCGCACCTGCGGGGCCTGCACAGCGTTCTTCTTCTTCCATGGCATCAACAGGGCACACAAGTGATATTATTTGTCGTCGTTGTAAGGGAGGAGGTCATTATGCGAGAGAATGCAAATCTCCGCGTGTGATGATTGCTACCGCGGATGGTGGATATGAGTCTGCTAGTGACTATGATGAGGAGACTTTGGCTCTTATTACACGTGAAGAACATGGTGGACATGATTCTGATCATGAGATGCAATACATGGCTCCTGAAGACGCTGACAGGTATGAATGTTTAGTTGCTCAACGTGTTTTGAGTGTGCAGGTCACACAAGCTGAGCAAAATCAGAGGCACAATTTGTTCCATCCAAGGGAGTTGTGAAGGAACGTTCTGTGCGCGTCATCATAGACGGAGGTAGTTGCAACAACTTGGCTAGCATGGAGATGGTGGAGAAGCTTTCTCTCACCACAAGACCACATCCACATCCTTACTACATCCAATGGTTCAACAACAGCGGCAAGGTTAAGGTAACACGTACTGTTCGTGTGCATTTTAGTATCTCCACATATGCTGATTATGTTGATTGTGATGTGGTACATATGCAAGCATGTTCCTTATTACTTGGTAGACCATGGCAATTTGATAAAAATTCTGTACACCATGGTAGAAACAATCACTATACTCTTGTTCATAAGGATAAAAAAATTACTTTGCTTCCTATGACTCCTGATTCCATTTTGAAAGATGATATTAATAGAGCTAATAAAGCAAAACAGGAGAAGAATAAGAGTGAAAATCAGATTGTGGCAAAAGAATTTGAGCAACAAATGAAGCCTAATAATAAACCATCTATTGTTGCTTCTGAAATTAAATTGAAAAGTGCATGTTTATTTGCCACCAAATCTAATATTGATGAGCTAGATTTCAGCAAATCTGTTTGCTATGCTTTTGTGTGCAAAGAGGCATTATTTTCATTCGAGGACATGCCTTCCTCTTTGCCTCCTGCTGTCACTAACATTTTGCAGGAGTTCGTTGACGTTTTTCCACAAGACGTGCCACCAGGATTACCGCCTATTCGAGGGATTGAGCATCAGATTGACTTAATTCCCGGTGCTTCACTGCCAAACCGTGCACCATACCGTACCAATCCAGAGGAGACGAAGGAGATTATGCGTCAAGTACAAGAGCTTCTCGACAAAGGTTATATACGCGAATCCCTTAGTCCTTGTGCTGTTCCTATTATTCTAGTGCCGAAAAAGGATGGTACATCACGTATGTGTGTTGATTGTAGAGGCATTAATAATATTACTATTCGTTATCGTCATCCTATTCCTAGGCTAGATGATATGCTTGATGAATTGAGTGGCTCTACAATATTCTCCAAAGTTGATTTGCGTAGTGGCTACCATCAAATTCGTATGAAATTGGGAGATGAATGGAAAACTACATTTAAAACTAAGTTTGGATTATATGAGTGGTTAGTCATGCCTTTTGGGTTAACTAATGCACCTAGTACTTTCATGAGATTAATGAACGAAGTTTTACGTGCTTTCATTGGACGATTTGTGGTAGTTTACTTTGATGACATATTGATTTATAGCAGATCTTTGGAAGAACATTTGGAACATTTACGTGCTGTTTTTATTGCTTTACGTGATGCACGTTTGTTTGGTAACCTTGGGAAGTGCACCTTTTGCACCGACCGAGTATCTTTTCTTGGATATGTTGTTACTCCACAGGGAATTGAAGTTCATAAAGCCAAGATTGAAGCTATTGAGAGTTGGCCGCAGCCCAAAACGGTCACACACGTGAGGAGTTTTCTTGGCCTCGCTGGATTCTATAGGCGTTTTGTGAGAGATTTCAGCACCATTGCTGCACCTCTCAATGAGCTTACAAAGAAAGATGTGCCTTTTGTTTGGGGTACCGCACAGAAAGAAGCCTTCACGGTATTGAGAGATAAGTTGACACATGTTCCTTTACTCCAACTTCCTGATTTTAATAAGACTTTTGAGCTTGAATGTGATGCTAGTTGATGAGGACATGACTACCATGGATATGACCAAAAATATTGCATATATGCATATTTGTCAGGTGATTTCTAGTGCAAACTATTCAATAATCTATTTATGTTATCCAGAACAAAAATACTTCACACACTTTTGTGTCTTGTCTAATTGCAGGTGTATGGGACATTTGTACAATCCACATATGAAGATAAGAAAGAAAGAGATGTTTATTTGCTGTCCAAAAAGTTCTCTCACGTCACTTTTGGCCCAAGAGAAGATAGAGTCCAAGTCTCTCACGTTCTGGATTCAGATTCGGACTGCACAGACACACCTGACTCAAAATGCACACAAGTTTTTCATACGGACTCCGAATTGGGTGATTTTTTTTTTGTTGGAAACTAGATTTCGTGCACTTTCCAACCCAATTGGAATCACCTTCAAATTCGTCTGGAGCGTTGAGTTGTGGACGAAACAATCTGATGCTGCAGCAGAATCAGAGTCAAACTACAAGTCTAAAGGTGTTACATCACCTCCACTTGGGCCCATTGGCCTTGTACGACCTAGATTTAGTTTTAGGCTGCCTTGGGACGTCCTCCCACCTCCTTGGCCGTCACCCCTTGCTCCTATATAAGTAGATCCATCTAGTAGCTTTTCGTTGGGATTTGTTTAGTTAAAAGTTAGCCATTGCAACTTCGTGTACTTCATTTGTGTCCAACGACCAGACCAAGACCGCTTCCGGATCCCCACCATTATCAATACCTCATATATATTTGCAATATTCAGATTGCTTTATCATATTCTTGCTCGTTCTTCGATTGCTTGCAGGAATAGACCTTCGTGGTTAGGCTGACCGTGCTTCCGGCATCGTCAGTAACCTCAGGAGATTGGTTTAGCGATTGCTAAGGCGCAACGTCGTGCACGTTTGTAGTCGGATCGTCAAAGTCGTCTCCACCAAATCGATAGTTACCATCTCATCGAAAGATCGGGACACCCCCGCCTCTATCACTAGTGGAATTGGATTAGGAGGTGTGTTATTACAAGATGGCAAACCTGTTGCATACTTTTCTGAAAAATTGAGTGGGCCTAGTCTGAATTATTCTACTTATGATAAAGAATTATATGCTCTTGTTCGAACTTTAGAAACATGGCAACATTATTTATGGCCCAAAGAATTTGTTATACATTCTGATCATGAATCTTTGAAACATATTAAAAGTCAAGCTAAACTGAATCGTAGACATGCTAAATGGGTTGAATTCATTGAGACTTTCCCTTATGTCATTAAACACAAGAAGGGAAAAGAAAATGTTATTGCTGATGCATTGTCTCGTCGCTATACTATGCTTTCACAACTTGACTTCAAAATATTTGGTTTGGAGACCATCAAAGATCAATATGTGCATGATGCTGATTTTAAAGATGTAATGCAGAATTGTAAAGAAGGAAGAATGTGGAACAAGTTTGTCGTTAACGATGGATTTGTGTTTCGTGCTAACAAGCTATGCATTCCAGCTAGCTCCGTTCGTCTTTTGTTGTTGCAGGAGACGCATGGAGGAGGATTAATGGGACACTTTGGCGTGAAGAAGACGGAGGACGTACTTGCTACACATTTCTTTTGGCCAAAGATGAGACGGGATGTTGAGCGTTTTATTGCTCGATGCACTACATGTCAAAAAGCTAAGTCACGACTCAATCCTCATGGTTTATATATGCCTTTGCCTGTACCTAGTGTTCCTTGGGAGGATATATCTATGGACTTTGTTTTAGGTTTACCTCGAACAAAGAAGGGGAGGGATAGCATATTTGTTGTCGTGGATAGATTCTCGAAAATGGCACACTTTATACCATGTCATAAAAGCGATGATGCTGTTAATGTTGCTGATTTGTTCTTTCGTGAAATTATTCGCTTGCATGGTGTGCCAAATACTATTGTTTCAGATCGTGATACTAAATTTCTTAGCCACTTTTGGAGATGTTTATGGGCTAAGTTGGGGACTAAACTGCTTTTTAGTACTACTTGTCACTCCCAAACTGATGGACAAACTGAAGTAGTCAATAGAACATTGTCTACTATGCTTAGGGCTGTTTTGAAGAATAATAAGAAAATGTGGGAGGAATGCTTGCCTCATATTGAATTTGCTTATAATCGTTCATTGCATTCTACTACTAAGATGTGCCCTTTTGAAGTTGTGTATGGTTTCCTACCTCGTGCACCTATTGATTTGTTGCCTCTTCCATCTTCGGAGAAGGTTAATTTTGATGCTAAACAACGTGCTGAATTGATTTTAAAAATGCATGAGTTAACTAAGGAAAACATTGAGCGTATGAATGCTAAATATAAACTTGCTGGAGATAAGGGTAGAAAACATGTTGTGTTTGCACCTGGAGATCTTGTTTGGTTACATTTGCGTAAGGATAGATTTCCTGATTTGCGCAAATCAAAGCTAATGCCACGTGCTGATGGTCCCTTTAAGGTGTTAGAGAAAATAAATGATAATGCATATAAACTTGAGCTGCCTGCAGATTTTGTGGTTAGTCCCACTTTTAACATTGCAGATTTGAAGCCTTATTTGGGTGAGGAAGATGAACTTCCGTCGAGGACGACTTCATTTCAAGAAGGGGAGGATGATGAGGACATCAATACAATTGTTACACCCACAGCCCCTGCTGCTATACATACTGGACCAATTACTAGAGCTCGTGCACGCCAACTAAATTACCAGGTACTTTCGTTTCTTGGTAATGATTCTAATGTTCATGAGAATATGATGCTGCCTAAATTGGATACATTTGTTTTGCTTACAAATGAAGGGCCTAGCTTGGAGAAGGATGAACATTGGAGCAAGAACAAGCATGGAGATGATGGCATGCGCAAGGGGAACAAGAACGGAGTTACAAGTGATGATTTCAGGACTTTGAAGCCACCATAATGGGTGCATGAAGCCTTGGACGAAATATACAAGATGCCACTTCATAAATTTCGTCCTGAGGCTATTTTAGGTGCTGCGTCACCTTATTATTGGGCCAGGCCCATGTAATTTCGAAATACATAAGTATAGGCTATTTTTAGAGTCCGTATGTGTGGGGAAACAAGAGATAGGGTTGATTTCGGATCCCTCCACCAAGGGCCACGAAATTCCCCCCCCTCTTCCTCCATATATACAGCCCTTAGGGCATCGTTTAGACTTTGGGTTTTGTTTAGATTAAAAGTTCGCCATAGCTGCAACTTCGCGTACTTCGTTTGTGTTCAACGACCAGACAAAGGCGTCACAGAACCCCACCTTGATCAATAAAGCTTTCATCTTATATTCGCAATATCCAGATTGCAATCTTAGTTTCTTGCTTGTTCTTCGTTTGCTCGCAGGAAACAGACCCTCGTGGTCAGGTTGATCGTGCTCCGGCGTGGTCAATAACCTCTCGGAGTTGGTTTAGCGATTGCTAAGGCGCGACGTCCTCGCACGTTCGTAGTCGGATCGTCAAAGTCGACTTCCACCAAAGCGATATCCATCATCTCATCGAAAGATCGGGACCCTCGCCTCTATCAAAAACTAAGTTTGGATTATATGAGTGGTTAGTCATGCCTTTTGGGTTAACTAATGCACCTAGTACTTTCATGAGATTAATGAACGAAGTTTTACGTGCTTTCATTGGACGATTTGTGGTAGTTTACTTTGATGACATATTGATTTATAGCAGATCTTTGGAAGAACATTTGGAACATTTACGTGCTGTTTTTATTGCTCTACGTGATGCACGTTTGTTTGGTAACCTTGGGAAGTGCACCTTTTGCACCGACCGAGTATCTTTTCTTGGCTATGTTGTTACTCCACAGGGAATTGAAGTTGATAAAGCCAAGATTGAAGCTATTGAGAGTTGGCCGCAGCCCAAAACGGTCACACAAGTGAGGAGTTTTCTTGGCCTCGCTGGATTCTATAGGCGTTTTGTGAGAGATTTCAGCACCATTGCTGCACCTCTCAATGAGCTTACAAAGAAAGATGTGCCTTTTCTTTGGAGTACCGCACAGGAAGAAGCCTTCACGGTATTGAAAGATAAGTTGACACATGCTCCTTTACTCCAACTTCCTGATTTTAATAAGACTTTTGAGCTTGAATGTGATGCTAGTGGAATTGGATTAGGAGGTGTGTTATTACAAGATGGCAAACCTGTTGCATACTTTTCTGAAAAATTGAGTGGGCCTAGTCTGAATTATTCTACTTATGATAAAGAATTATATGCTCTTGTTCGGACTTTAGAAACATGGCAACATCATTTATGGCCCAAAGAATTTGTTATACATTCTGATCATGAATCTTTGAAACATATTAAAAGTCAAGCTAAACTGAATCGTAGACATGCTAAATGGGTTGAATTCATTGAGACTTTCCCTTATGTCATTAAACACAAGAAGGGAAAAGAAAATGTTATTGCTGATGCATTGTCTCGTCGCTATACTATGCTTTCACAACTTGACTTCAAAATATTTGGTTTGGAGACCATCAAAGATCAATATGTGCATGATGCTGATTTTAAAGATGTAATGCAGAATTGTAAAGAAGGAAGAATGTGGAACAAGTTTGTTGTTAACGATGGATTTGTGTTTCGTGCTAACAAGCTATGCATTCCAGCTAGCTCCGTTCGTCTTTTGTTGTTGCAGGAGGCGCATGGAGGAGGATTAATGGGACACTTTGGCGTGAAGAAGACGGAGGACGTACTTGCTACACATTTCTTTTGGCCAAAGATGAGACGGGATGTTAAGCGTTTTATTGCTCGCTGCACTACATGTCAAAAAGCTAAGTCACGACTCAATCCTCATGGTTTATATATGCCTTTGCCTGTACCTAGTGTTCCTTGGGAGGATATATCTATGGACTTTGTTTTAGGTTTACCTCGAACAAAGAAGGGGAGGGATAGCATATTTGTTGTCGTGGATAGATTCTCGAAAATGGCACACTTTATACCATGTCATAAAAGAGATGATGCTGTTAATGTTGCTGATTTGTTCTTTCGTGAAATTATTCGCTTGCATGGTGTGCCAAATACTATTGTTTCAGATCGTGATACTAAATTTCTTAGCCACTTTTGGAGATGTTTATGGGCTAAGTTGGGGACTAAACTGCTTTTTAGTACTACTTGTCACCCCCAAACTGATGGACAAACTGAAGTAGTCAATAGAACGTTGTCCTTTTGAAGTTGTTTAGGGCTGTTTTGAAGAATAATAAGAAAATGTGGGAGGAATGCTTGCCTCATATTGAATTTGCTTATAATCGTTCATTGCATTCTACTACTAAGATGTGCCCTTTTGAAGTTGTGTATGGTTTCCTACCTCGTGCACCTATTGATTTGTTGCCTCTTCCATCGTCGGAGAAGGTTAATTTTGATGCTAAACAACGTGCTGAATTGATTTTAAAAATGCATGAGTTAACTAAGGAAAACATTGAGCGTATGAATGCTAAATATAAACTTGCTGGAGATAAGGGTAGAAAACATGTTGTGTTTGCACCTGGAGATCTTGTTTGGTTACATTTGCGTAAGGATAGATTTCCTGATTTGCGCAAATCAAAGCTAATGCCACGTGCTGATGGTCCCTTTAAGGTGTTAGAGAAAATAAATGATAATGCATATAAACTTGAGCTGGCTGCAGATTTTGGGGTTAGTCCCACTTTTAACATTGCAGATTTGAAGCCTTATTTGGGTGAGGAAGATGAACTTCCGTCGAGGACGACTTCATTTCAAGAAGGGGAGGATGATGAGGACATCAATACAATTGTTACACCCACAGCCCCTGCTGCTATACATACTGGACCAATTACTAGAGCTCGTGCACGCCAACTAAATTACCAGGTACTTTCGTTTCTTGGTAATGATTATAATGTTCATGAGAATATGATGCTGCCTAAATTGGATACATATGTTTTGCTTACAAATGAAGGGCCTAGCTTGGAGAAGGATGAACATTGGAGCAAGAACAAGCATGGAGATGATGGCATGCGCAAGGGGAACAAGAACGGAGTTACAAGTGATGATTTCAGGACTTTGAAGCCACCATAATGGGTGCATGAAGCCTTGGACGAAATATACAAGATGCCACTTCATAAATTTCGTCCCGAGGCTATTTTAGGTGCTGCGTCACCTTATTATTGGGCCAGGCTGATAGAGGCGAGGGTGTCCCGATCTTTTGATGAGATGATAACTATCGATTTGGTGGAGACGACTTTGACGATCCGACTACAAACGTGCACGACGTTGCGCCTTAGCAATCGCTAAACCAATCTCCTGAGGTTACTGACGATGCCGGAAGCACGGTCAGCCTGACCACGAAGGTCTATTCCTGCAAGCAATCGAAGAACGAGCAAGAATATGATAAAGCAATCTGAATATTGCAAATATATATGAGGTATTGATAATGGTGGGGATCCGTAAGCGGTCTTGGTCTGGTCGTTTGACACAAACGAAGTACACGAAGTTGCAATGGCTAACTTTTAACTAAACAAATCCCCAGGAAAAGCTACTAGATGGATCTACTTATATAGGAGCAAGGGGTGGCGGCCAAGGAGGTGGGAGGACGTCCCAAGGCAGCCTAAAACTAAATCTAGGTCGTACAAGGCCAATGGGCCCAAGTGGAGGTGATGTAACACCTTTGGACTTGTAGTTTGACTCGGATTCTGCTGGAGCATCAGATTGCTTCGTCCACAACTCAACGCTCCGTAGGAATTTGAAGGTGATTCCAATTGGGTTGGAAAGTGCACGAAATCTAGTTTCCAACAAAAAAAGAATCACCCAATTCGAAGTCCGTATGAAAAACTTGTGTGCGTTTTGAGCCAGGTATGTCTGTGCAGTCCGAATCTGAATCCAGAACGTGAGAGACTTGGACTCTATCTTCTCTTGGGCCAAAAGTGACGTGAGAGAACTTTTTGGACAGCAAATAAACATCTCTTTCTTCCTTATCTTCATATGTGGATTGTACAAATGTCCCACACACCTGCAATTAGACAAAACACAAAAGTGTGTGAAGTATTTTTGTTCTGGATAACATAAATAGATTATTGAATAGTTTGCACTAGAAATCACCTGACAAATATGCATATATGCAATATTTTTGGTCATATCCAAGGTAGTCATGTCCTCATCATCCTCCCCTTCTTGAAAATAAAGCCGTCCTCGGCGTTGCTTAATCTGAAATGTGGCTAACAAAAGAGACAAGGTGTACATGTTGTATATGTACATGTCATCCATTTTTACTTCCCTTGATTTTTGCATATATGACACATGAATAGATGAGTAACTTGCATAGTTCATAAAATCTAAAGCCAAAAAATTAGCACAAGAAGTAGAAGGCATGAAAATATTGCAACTCAGTTTGCACATATAAGTGAAGCTCTTATTCATTTCAAAAGATTGACAATGTTCATCATTAAACCATCCCAACATTGGTGAATAAACCTTACTTGCATCAAATTTACATGTTACAACATGCTTAAATAAGCAAACACGCAATAAGTCATTCAACACAGAATCATCACCAAGATTAGAGGTCATATCAAAATGATTAAACATTGGTTCTTTTGCATCAATAGTTAATTCAATGGGTGCACTCAAAATTGTTGGTATTTCAGTTGTTTGATCACATGGCAAAGTCAAATTATCAACGTAGTCCTTTAAAATAGGTGGTGTGATCAAAGTAGTGGGTAGCTCATCAGATGGTGCATTCAAATTGACAAGGCATTCATCATTCTCATGTAGAGATGGAAGATCAGTACCTTTGTCATTACCTCTTATGATCAACTCAGATGATGTAGCCACTCTCGGGGGCGATGTGTCTCATGGTGGAGGTGATGTAGTCCTGACAACAACGGATGTGGTTGTCATAGTATGCCTAGTAGTTGAAGGAACAATCATATCAACTCTTGGAATGTGCACCGTGCGCTTGTTGTCCTCGTGGCCAACACGTCGTTTTATTTCCTGTTCAGCTTTGCAAGCAAGATGAAACAAATGGTCCATAGGATAACACTCTTCATGAATTAGTATCTCTTGAATATCACGGTTTAATCCTCCCCAAAATCTATCCATAAAATCATCTTCACTTTCTTCTAAAGAGGAATGCAACAAGGTAGTTTGTAAATCATCATAATATTTTGTTACAGTTTCACTACCTTGTTTTAAGTGTTGCAACTTCTTAATCATGTCACGAGTATAATAAGCAGGGACGAAAGTATGTCGCATGGCAAGTTTCAAATCATCCCAAGTAGTAGCTATATAATCAGGGTGTAACCGACAATATTCACTCCACCAAACCAAAGCATAACCAGTGAAAGAACCAACCGCAACCTTAACCTTTTTATGTTCATTGAAATTATGGGAAGCAAATATATTTTTTATGTCGAACTCCCATTCAATATATAAAGCAGGTTTAAAACGGCCATTAAATGGTGGTATAGATACATTAACCTGATCATGTGCATTTGGATGTTTGTGCACCTCTCGTGACGGTTGTGGTATTTGCAAAGGTGGTGGCATGTCTCCCGCGATCGACAAAGCCCATGAATTTACTCTGGATCCTGTCATGATTAGTAGAACAAGAAACAAAACCCAAAAATAATGTTCCTATAACTACTAGGATGTGGTGGTAAAATTCTCACAGTAAAGCAAATATCAATGTCTTACAAGTTCTTACCATGCAGCAGGCGGTGATCGGCAACCAGCGGTGTCAAGTAACTCCGAATATTGAGTAAAGCGATTGCCAGGGGAGCGTACGTATACACGGTGTAGAAATATGTGGAGCTGGGTTGGCTATATATGGTAGCAAAAGATTAGCAATAATCAATTCAAAGATGCAATGTTGAATAAACGCTCAACGACGGTACTGTGCTGGTCCTAGGCTAGACCGGACTAGAGACGCGAGCCTAGAACACTAATGAGGTCACGGCATAGCACAACTAGCATCAATGAAGGATACTAAGTAGCTCTTGACAGCAAGATATAAGTGAAGATCACAACGGCAGTGAAGATAATGATGAAAAACAACTGCCAAGCAGGATATACAACAACTCTCTCTCCAACTTTCCTCTTGAAAAGTTTGAGACAATTTTCTGATAAATTCTTTCAAAGAATGCCACTAACTCAAGCTTTCCAATGCAAAAAGAATCACTCAATTCCGAGTTGATATGAGGAGTCAAAGAATTCTAAAACTGGCCTGAAAAATTGGAACAAGCTGTGTTCACGAACTTCAGAGGGCAAAAAGACCTATTTAGAAGCCGATTTTGAGGTGTCAATATTGAACTAGCTTATGCAACTATTTAGATGCTTCTCGTCGCTATCTTCAATTTGAGTACTCACGGAGCCAAAACGGACTTCGTATGAGGAAGATACACCTGTTTTACTGAACAGTGCGCAAAACAGATTCCAATCCG
The DNA here is from genome assembly GCF_018294505.1 of Triticum aestivum. Taxonomy (NCBI): domain Eukaryota; kingdom Viridiplantae; phylum Streptophyta; class Magnoliopsida; order Poales; family Poaceae; genus Triticum; species Triticum aestivum. Next base: position 100,346 of record NW_025225289.1, read on the forward strand.
AATTCAGGTACGAGATTGATTCTAGATAGATCCAATTTTTTTTTCTTCTCTCTTTTTTTTCTCACGCTTTTTTTTTCTTTTTCTTCTCCTTTTTTTCTCTGATTTTTTTTTTCTCTCGTTTTTTTTCTCTCTTTTTTTCTCCCTCTTTCCAAAACAAATTAGATCTCAACTATTATTATGACAATGAATGGTGGGTAGCACGTGGTGGAAATTGATGGATGGGTGGTGGACAGCGGAAGAGATAATGATGCAGCGGTGGCGTGATTAATGTGAACAGAACTCGAAACTCTAAACGAACTAGACACTAAGACCAGCAACTCGACACGACGATGCAACCGATAATTCAACTATGCAAGCAATGAAAAGAAAATTGCAAAGGCTCAGATTGGCTTGGACCAAGGATGAATAGATCTAACTCTTTTTTGTGGCTTTTTCTTGGACAATAGGTAAGAAAATAAATCTAATCTAGGAAAACTGGAAATTCTCACCGAGCAACCTGAAAACTGATACCACTTGATAGAGGCGAGGGTGTCCCGATCTTTCGATGAGATGATAACTATCGATTTGGTGGAGACGACTTTGACGATCCGACTACAAACGTGCACGACGTTGCGCCTTAGCAATCGCTAAACCAATCTCCTGAGGTTACTGACGATGCCGGAAGCACGGTCAGCCTGACCACGAAGGTCTATTCCTGCAAGCAATCGAAGAACGAGCAAGAATATGATAAAGCAATCTGAATATTGCAAATATATATGAGGTATTGACAATGGTGGGGATCCGTAAGCGGTCTTGGTCTGGTCGTTTGACACAAACGAAGTACACGAAGTTGCAATGGCTAACTTTTAACTAAACAAATGCCCAGGAAAAGCTACTAGATGGATCTACTTATATAGGAGCAAGGGGTGGCGGCCAAGGAGGTGGGAGGACGTCCCAAGGCAGCCTAAAACTAAATCTAGGTCGTACAAGGCCAATGGGCCCAAGTGGAGGTGATGTAACACCTTTGGACTTGTAGTTTGACTCGGATTCTGCTGCAGCATCAGATTGCTTCGTCCACAACTCAACGCTCCGGACGAATTTGAAGGTGATTCCAATTGGGTTGGAAAGTGCACGAAATCTAGTTTCCAACAAAAAAAGAATCACCCAATTCGGAGTCCGTATGAAAAACTTGTGTGCGTTTTGAGTCAGGTATGTCTGTGCAGTCCGAATCTGAATCCAGAACGTGAGAGACTTGGACTCTATCTTCTCTTGGGCCAAAAGTGACGTGAGAGAACTTTTTGGACAACAAATAAACATCTCTTTCTTCCTTATCTTCATATGTGGATTGTACAAATGTTCCATACACCTGCAATTAGACAAAACACAAAAGTGTGTGAAGTATTTTTGTTCTGGATAACATAAATAGATTATTGAATAGTTTGCACTAGAAATCACCTGACAAATATGCATATATGCAATATTTTTGGTCATATCCAAGGTAGTCATGTCCTCATCACAGGCCCATGTAATTTCGAAATACATAAGTATAGGCTATTTTTAGAGTCCGTATGTGTGAGGAAACAAGAGATAGGGTTGATTTCAGACCCCTCCACCAAGGGCCACGAAATTCCCCCCTCTTCCTCCATATATACAACCCTTAGGGCATCGTTTAGACTTTGGGGTTTTGTTTAGATTAAAAGTTCGCCATAGCTGCAACTTCGCGTACTTCGTTTGTGTTCAACGACCAGACAAAGGCGTCACAGAACCCCACCTTGATCAATAAAGTTTTCATCTTATATTCGCAGTATCCAGATTGCAATCTTAGTTTCTTGGTTGTTCTTCGTTTGCTCGCAGGAAACAGACCCTCGTGGTCAGGTTGATCGTGCTCCGGCGTGGTCAATAACCTCTCGGAGTTGGTTTAGCGATTGCTAAGGCGCGACGTCCTCGCACGTTCGTAGTCGGATCGTCAAAGTCGACTTCCACCAAAGTGAAATCCACCATCTCATCGAAAGACGGGACACCTTTGCCTCTATCACCATCAAAGATCAATATGTGCATGATTCTGATTTTAAAGATGTAATGCAGAATTGTAAAGAAGGAAGAATGTGGAACAAGTTCGTCGTTAACGATGGATTTGTGTTTTGTGCTAACAAGCTATGCATTCCAGCTAGCTCCGTTCGTCTTTTGTTGTTGCAGGAGGCGCATGGAGGAGGATTAATGGGACACTTTGGCGTGAAGAAGACGGAGGACGTACTTGCTACACATTTCTTTTGGCCAAAGATGAGACGGGATGTTGAGCGTTTTATTGCTCGATGCACTACATGTCAAAAAGCTAAGTCACGACTCAATCCTCATGGTTTATATATGCCTTTGCCTGTACCTAGTGTTCCTTGGGAGGATATATCTATGGACTTTGTTTTAGGTTTACCTCGAACAAAGAAGGGGAGGGATAGCATATTTGTTGTCGTGGATAGATTCTCGAAAATGGCACACTTTATACCATGTCATAAAAGCGATGATGTTGTTAATGTTGCTGATTTGTTCTTTCGTGAAATTATTCGCTTGCATGGTGTGCCAAATACTATTGTTTCAGATCGTGATACTAAATTTCTTAGCCACTTTTGGAGATGTTTATGGGCTAAGTTGGGGACTAAACTGCTTTTTAGTACTACTTGTCACCCCCAAACGGATGGACAAACTGAAGTAGTCAATAGAACGTTGTCTACTATGCTTAGGGCTGTTTTGAAGAATAATAAGAAAATGTGGGAGGAATGCTTGCCTCATATTGAATTTGCTTATAATCGTTCATTGCATTCTACTACTAAGATGTGCCCTTTTGAAGTTGTGTATGGTTTCCTACCTCGTGCACCTATTGATTTGTTGCCTCTTCCATCTTCGGAGAAGGTTAATTTTGATGCTAAACAACGTGCTGAATTGATTTTAAAAATGCATGAGTTAACTAAGGAAAACATTGAGCGTATGAATGCTAAATATAAACTTGCTGGAGATAAGGGTAGAAAACATGTTGTGTTTGCACCTGGAGATCTTGTTTGGTTACATTTGCGTAAGGATAGATTTCCTGATTTGCGCAAATCAAAGCTAATGCCACGTGCTGATGGTCCCTTTAAGGTGTTAGAGAAAATAAATGATAATGCATATAAACTTGAGCTGCCTGCAGATTTTGTGGTTAGTCCCACTTTTAACATTGCAGATTTGAAGCCTTATTTGGGTGAGGAAGATGAACTTCCGTCGAGGACGACTTCATTTCAAGAAGGGGAGGATGATGAGGACATCAATACAATTGTTACACCCACAGCCCCTGCTGCTATACATACTGGACCAATTACTAGAGCTCGTGCACGCCAACTAAATTACCAGGTACTTTCGTTTCTTGGTAATGATTCTAATGTTCATGAGAATATGATGCTGCCTAAATTGGATACATTTGTTTTGCTTACAAATGAAGGGCCTAGCTTGGAGAAGGATGAACATTGGAGCAAGAACAAGCATGGAGATGATGGCATGCGCAAGGGGAACAAGAACGGAGTTACAAGTGATGATTTCAGGACTTTGAAGCCACCATAATGGGTGCATGAAGCCTTGGACGAAATATACAAGATGCCACTTCATAAATTTCGTCCTGAGGCTATTTTAGGTGCTGCGTCACCTTATTATTGGGCCAGGCCCATGTAATTTCGAAATACATAAGTATAGGCTATTTTTAGAGTCCGTATGTGTGGGGAAACAAGAGATAGGGTTGATTTCGGATCCCTCCACCAAGGGCCACGAAATTCCCCCCCCTCTTCCTCCATATATACAGCCCTTAGGGCATCGTTTAGACTTTGGGTTTTGTTTAGATTAAAAGTTCGCCATAGCTGCAACTTCGCGTACTTCGTTTGTGTTCAACGACCAGACAAAGGCGTCACAGAACCCCACCTTGATCAATAAAGCTTTCATCTTATATTCGCAATATCCAGATTGCAATCTTAGTTTCTTGCTTGTTCTTCGTTTGCTCGCAGGAAACAGACCCTCGTGGTCAGGTTGATCGTGCTCCGGCGTGGTCAATAACCTCTCGGAGTTGGTTTAGCGATTGCTAAGGCGCGACGTCCTCGCACGTTCGTAGTCGGATCGTCAAAGTCGACTTCCACCAAAGCGATATCCATCATCTCATCGAAAGATCGGGACCCTCGCCTCTATCAAAAACTAAGTTTGGATTATATGAGTGGTTAGTCATGCCTTTTGGGTTAACTAATGCACCTAGTACTTTCATGAGATTAATGAACGAAGTTTTACGTGCTTTCATTGGACGATTTGTGGTAGTTTACTTTGATGACATATTGATTTATAGCAGATCTTTGGAAGAACATTTGGAACATTTACGTGCTGTTTTTATTGCTCTACGTGATGCACGTTTGTTTGGTAACCTTGGGAAGTGCACCTTTTGCACCGACCGAGTATCTTTTCTTGGCTATGTTGTTACTCCACAGGGAATTGAAGTTGATAAAGCCAAGATTGAAGCTATTGAGAGTTGGCCGCAGCCCAAAACGGTCACACAAGTGAGGAGTTTTCTTGGCCTCGCTGGATTCTATAGGCGTTTTGTGAGAGATTTCAGCACCATTGCTGCACCTCTCAATGAGCTTACAAAGAAAGATGTGCCTTTTCTTTGGGGTACCGCACAGGAAGAAGCCTTCATGGTATTGAAAGATAAGTTGACACATGCTCCTTTACTCCAACTTCCTGATTTTAATAAGACTTTTGAGCTTGAATGTGATGCTAGTGGAATTGGATTAGGAGGTGTGTTATTACAAGATGGCAAACTTGTTGCATACTTTTCTGAAAAATTGAGTGGGCCTAGTCTGAATTATTCTACTTATGATAAAGAATTATATGCTCTTGTTCGGACTTTAGAAACATGGCAACATTATTTATGGCCCAAAGAATTTGTTATACATTCTGATCATGAATCTTTGAAACATATTAAAAGTCAAGCTAAACTGAATCGTAGACATGCTAACTGGGTTGAATTCATTGAGACTTTCCCTTATGTCATTAAACACAAGAAGGGAAAAGAAAATGTTATTGCTGATGCATTGTCTCGTCGCTATACTATGCTTTCACAACTTGACTTCAAAATATTTGGTTTGGAGACCATCAAAGATCAATATGTGCATGATGCTAATTTTAAAGATGTAATGCAGAATTGTAAAGAAGGAAGAATGTGGAACAAGTTTGTTGTTAACGATGGATTTGTGTTTCGTGCTAACAAGCTATGCATTCCAGCTAGCTCCGTTCGTCTTTTGTTGTTGCAGGAGGCGCATGGAGGAGGATTAATGGGACACTTTGGCGTGAAGAAGACGGAGGACGTACTTGCTACACATTTCTTTTGGCCAAAGATGAGACGGGAAGTTGAGCGTTTTATTGCTCGCTGCACTACATGTCAAAAAGCTAAGTCACGACTCAATCCTCATGGTTTATATATGCCTTTGCCTGTACCTAGTGTTCCTTGGGAGGATATATCTATGGACTTTGTTTTAGGTTTACCTCGAACAAAGAAGGGGAGGGATAGCATATTTGTTGTCGTGGATAGATTCTCGAAAATGGCACACTTTATACCATGTCATAAAAGCGATGATGCTGTTAATGTTGCTGATTTGTTCTTTCATGAAATTATTCGCTTGCATGGTGTGCCAAATACTATTGTTTCAGATCGTGATACTAAATTTCTTAGCCACTTTTGGAGATGTTTATGGGCTAAGTTGGGGACTAAATTGCTTTTTAGTACTACTTGTCACCCCCAAACTGATGGACAAACTGAAGTAGTCAATAGAATGTTGTCTACTATGCTTAGGGCTGTTTTGAAGAATAATAAGAAAATGTGGGAGGAATGCTTGCCTCATATTGAATTTTCTTATAATCGTTCATTGCATTCTACTACTAAGATGTGCCCTTTTGAAGTTGTGTATGGTTTCCTACCTCGTGCACCTATTGATTTGTTGCCTCTTCCATCTTCGGAGAAGGTTAATTTTGATGCTAAACAACGTGCTGAATTGATTTTAAAAATGCATGAGTTAACTAAGGAAAACATTGAGCGTATGAATGCTAAATATAAACTTGCTGGAGATAAGGGTAGAAAACATGTTGTGTTTGCACCTGGAGATCTTGTTTGGTTACATTTGCGTAAGGATAGATTTCCTGATTTGCGCAAATCAAAGCTAATGCCACGTGCTGATGGTCCCTTTAAGGTGTTAGAGAAAATAAATGATAATGCATATAAACTTGAGCTGCCTGCAGATTTTGGGGTTAGTCCCACTTTTAATATTGCAGATTTGTAGCCTTATTTGGGTGAGGAAGATGAGTTTCCGTCGAGGACGACTTCATTTCAAGAAGGGGAGGATGATGAGGACAGCAATACCATTGTTACACCCACAGCCTCTACTGCTACATATACGGGACCAATTACTAGAGCTCGCGCACGCCAATTAAATTATCAGGCACGGAGTTACAAGTGATGATTTCAGGACTTTGAAGCCACCATAATGGGTGCATGAAGCTTGGACGAAATATACAAGATGCCACTTCATAAATTTCGTCCCGAGGCTATTATAGGTGCTGCGTCACCTTTTTATTGGGCCTGGCCCATGTAATTTCGAAATACATAAGTATAGGCTATTTTTAGAGTCCGTATGTGTGGGGAAACAAGAGATAGGGTTGATTTCGGACCCCTCCACCAAGGGCCACGAAATTCCCCCTCTCTTCCTCCATATATACAGCCCTTAGGGCACCGTTTAGACTTTGGGTTTTGTTTAGATTAAAAGTTCACCATAGCTGCAACTTCGCGTACTTCGTTTGTGTTCAACGACCAGACAAAGGCGTCACAGAACCCCACCTTGATCAATAAAGCTTTCATCTTATATTCGCAATATCCAGATTGCAATCTCAGTTTCTTGCTTGTTCTTCGTTTGCTCGCAGGAAACAGACCCTCGTGGTCAGGTTGATCGTGCTCCAGCATGGTCAATAACCTCTCGGAGTTGGTTTAGCGATTGTTAAGGCGCGACGTCCTCGCACGTTCGTAGTCGGTTCGTCAAAGTCGACTGCCACCAAAGCGATATCCATCATCTCATCAAAAGACGGGACACCTTTGCCTCTATCAGGAAGCTTCTAGGCAACACACTTTGACAGATGATCAACAATGTTATTTTCCGCATGGGGTATGTGCTCTATTTGCAATACGTCAAAGCGCTCCTCCAATCTTCTGACTTCCTTGTTGTATGCCTCCATCAATGGAGTTTGGTAATCCATGTTGACTTGTCTCAACACAAGTTGTGAATCTCCTCGAATGATCAGCTTATTGATTCCCAATTCTGTGGCAGTCCTGAGCCTGACAAGGAGCCCTTCATACTCTATATTGTCGGTCGCCTCCTCCCGAGTAAAATGCATCTGGACGACGTACTTCAGGTGCTATCCAGTGTGAGCAACGAGAAGCACGCCAGCCCCTGCACCTTTAGGGAGAAGGCACCATCAAAATATATGATCCATTCTTGGGGCGCCTTCTTGCCGGGGATAATTGTTTTCAGGCACTTCTTCATCAAGGGTCAGCGTCCATTCTACAATAAACTCTACCAATGCCCTGCTCTGAATCATTGATGTGCTCTCAAACTTTAGGCCAAAGCTGGATAACTCCAATGCCCATTCCACTATTGTCGGATTTCTGGGTCCGGCAACCCGTGAGAGGTTTGAACACTGGGGTGCGTGCGGAGATCTCAACCTGCCCAACCTGCCTACTCACGATCCTCCCTAGCCTAGCGCGAAGAGCTCATAGAGACGCAAAGACACAGAGATTTATACTAGTTCAGGCCACCGTTGTGGTGTAATACCCTACTCTAGTGTGGTGTGGTGGATTGCCTCGAGGGGCTATGGATGGATTAGTTACAAGGATGAACAAGCCTCAGGAGGTGAGGTGTTCTTGAGTAGGTGGGATGCTCTACTTGTTCTGGTTTTGGTCCCTTTCTATGGCGGTGGCTAAGTTCTATATATAGTGCTTGGTCCTCCTCCCAAATATGAGCGGGAAGGGATTCCACAACGGCGGGATTTGAAAGGGGACAAGCTGTACAGTCTATCCTGACAAAAGTAGTCTTCGCCTGCGAAAAGCCTCTGGTCGTGACGCTGCGGTGGGCTTGGTGATGACCTCCGTCCTGCCGTCTTGGCGGTCTTGGTCTCAATGCACCAGAATGGAAACCTTTGGCTAATTCCTCGGGACTCCGCACCTATGGCTTGTCTCCCTTGCACCGTAGAGGAAACCTGCGCTCTGCGCCCGCCTGGCCTTGGTCGTCATGGATCACGTCAGCTGAGCCTCATGTGGTAGCTGCATGGATCTCTCCGCCCCTCAGGAGCCCTCCTGAGGAGGCCAACTCCTTCAGGCGTCTCGGCATCGTCCGCCTCGCGAGGCTTGGCCCCTCGCGAGGGTCTTGCTATGTTGTTGTCAAAGCTAGGCTGTACCATGCTGTCAATGGAGCCGCGTGGTCGGCCGCAGGCAGGCAGGACTGGATACCCCCAAGTACAGGACGCCGACAACTATCTTGCCGGTAGCCTATAGGTTTTGGAGTATCCTTTGCAACGGGAAGCGTGTGCAACCGTGATGTCATGGGCTTGGAAGTAGTGGTGTAGTTTCTTTGAGGCCATGACAAGGCCAAAAATCAATTTTTGCTCGCCACAATACCTGGATCTAGCCCCATGTAACAGGGAGCTGACGAAGTATAATGGGCACTGCACCACTTTCTTCCTTGCCACGTCCTTGGGGTTGCCTCTGCTGTCGTGCTCCTCTTTGTCCTAACCCACATCTGGCCTTGCGGGCTGTTATCTCTCTCTTCCCTGGATGGGACACTTGCTGAGGCTACTGTCTCCTCCACTTCCCATTGTGCCACTAATGCTGTGCTAACCATTTGATTAGTCACTGCCAGATATAGCAGCAACGGTTCATGCGGTTTGGGTGCAACCAAAGTGGGCATAGAAGACAAGTAGGTCTTCAAATCTTGCAGCGCTGCGCCTGCTTCCGGGGTCCACTTCATGCGTCCTGCCTTCTTCAAAATTTTGAAGAACGGCAAGGCGCGCTCGGCAGACTTGGAGATGAATCTGCTAAGCGCGCCTATGAATCCTGTCACATGCCTCACATCCTTAACTGTCTTGGGTGCATTAATCTGCTTGATGGCCTTGATCTTGTCTGGGTTAGCCTCAATCCCCCGGTGGGACATAAGAAATCAAGTAGCTTGCTGGAGTGAATGCCAAACACACACTTCTCCGGTTCAGCTTCAAGTTGATCTTGCGCAGATTGGCAAATTTTGCTTCTAAATCCTGGGTGAGGGTTGATCTCTACTTGGTCTTGACCACAATGTCATCCAAATAAGATTCAATGTTCTTATGCAACAGTGGCTCAAAACCAATTTGGACTGCTCTTGCAAAAGTGGACCCAACACTCTTCAACCCGAAAGGCATGCGCACAAAGCAGTATGTGCCACATGGGGTGATGAATGAGGTCTTTTCTTCATATTCCTTGGACATAAAGATTTGATGGTACCCAGAGTATGCATCCAGAAAGGAGAGCAAATCACACCTGGAAGTGGAATCCACAATTTGGTCGATGCGCGACAAGGGGAATGGGTCCTTCGGGCATGTCTTGTTCAGATCCGTGGAATCTATGCAAAGCCTCCATTTCCCATTAGCCTTGCGCACAACCACTGGGTTTGCTAACCATGTTGGATGTAGTACTCGTCTGACCAAACCAGCTGCGTCAAGTTTCTAGATCTCCTCGGCAATAAACTGCTGCCTCTCCAAGACCTGCTTTCAAACCTTCTGCTTGAAAGGTCGGGTGTCAGTGTCAAAACCGGCGGATCTCGGGTACGGGGTCCCGAAATGTGCGTCTAGGCGGATGGTAACAGGAGACAAGGGACACGATGTTTTACCCAGGTTCGGGCCCTCTTGATGGAGGTAAAACCCTACGTCCTGCTTGATTAATATTGATGATGTGTGTTACAAGAGTGGATCTACCACGAGATCAAGGAGGCTAAACCCTAGAAGCTAGCCTATGGTATGATTATTGTTCGTCCTAAGGACTAAAGCCATCCGGTTTATATAGACACCGGAGAGGGCTAGGGTTACACAGAGTCGGTTACAATGGTAGGAAATCTACATATTCGTATCGCCAAGCTTGCCTTCCACGCCAAGGAAAGTCCCATCCGGACACGGGATGAAGTCTTCAATCCTGTATCTTCATAGTCTGGGAGTCCGGCCGATGATGATAGTTCGGCTATCCGGACACCCCCTAGTTTGGAACTCCCTCAGTAGCCCCTGAACCAGGCTTCAATGACGAGGAGTCCGGCGCACATGTTGTCTTCGGCATTGCAAGGCGGGTTCTTCCTCCGAATAACTTATAGAAGATTGTGAACACCAGGATAGTGTCCGGCTCTGCAAAATAAATTCCACATACCACCATAGAGAGAATAATATCACACAAGTTCAATCTGCTGACGTATTTTGTGGCGTGACATCACACCATTACCAAGCCTTTACTCGAATTGTTTTTATTGTTCCACCTCCGCACGTTTAGCGAGGCGGTTTCCTTGGCACGTCTTGTCGAAGCAGAGATCGTGTTCCCCTTATTCCGGGATTCCCATCAATACGGACGTGGGTAACCCAACCGCGCCATTGATTGTGACGCTTGGGAGATAAGCGAGTTTTACCAGGCCGGTGGGGACACATGTTTTTGTCCGCCCATATAAGGGGATAAAGATCCACTCCTTTTACCTGCGCCTTCTTCCTCCTTGGCTTATCCATCTCCGCGAACTCGAGCTCCAGCGCCCAAGTCCGCACTTCTCACCTCAACCTTCTCCAACTATGTCCGGAGCGGGAGGCAAGTGGATGGCCTCCTCTGTCACAGAGGGGCAGATCCAGAAGCTGCACGACGCCGGATACTGGTCCAGCGACATCGCGCATCGGCTCCCCGACGAGGGAGAGCTCATCCCACCCCCAGGCCTCATGAGAGGGTAGTATTTCTCCCCCATTTCCTCCGTGGACTGGGCTTCCCACTTCATCCCTTTGTCCGGGGGCTCATGTTCTACTACGGCCTAGATTTCCATGATCTGGCCCCGAATTTCATCCTCAACATCTTGGCATTTATCGTTGTGTGCGAGGACTTCCTCTGCATCCAGCCCCACTTCGGCTTGTGGCTCAAGACCTTCAGTGTCAAGCCGAAGGTTGTGAAGGGCAGACAAGCGGAGTGCGGAGGCGCCATGGTGGGCAGGATGTCCCACGTTACGTGGCTAGAGGGCACTTTCGTAGAAACCATAAAGGGGTGGCAATCGGGGTGGTTCTACATCACCGAGCCGCGTGACCCTAATTGGGCAGTGGCCCCCGAATTCAGATCCGGCATCCCTACATGGCTCACCTCCTGGAAAGAGAGCGGCCGGATCTGGGGGGATTCGGAGGAGTTGACCGGACTCCAAGCCTGTATCCAGAAGCTGGTGGACAAGAAGCTCAAGCTTGTCAATGTAGTCCAGGTCATGCTCATCCGCCGGATTCTCCCGTGCCAACGACGGGGCTTCAACATGTGGGAGTTTGATCCGGCGCAGCACCAGACCCTGAACGGGCTCTTCGACACTACATACGAAGATGTCTGGAAGGTGCTGCTCAAGGGCGCCGAAGCTCCCGCATCTGCTACCGAAGATCGCGGATTCCGCTCGCAGCGTCCAGCTGACGAGGTAGGTGATTTCACCGCTTGTTTTCCATAGTTTGACTCTATGCGGGATCTAAACTCCCTTTACCTTTGACAGGAATGGCTGGCGAAGGCCGAACGGACTATCTGTCCGACCCCATTGCCAGAGGACCCAGCGGACGCCCGCCTAACGGGGCTGCTGGCTTCGGCACCCCATGTGGTGCCGGAGAAGAAGGCCAAGAAGATGGCCACGGGGACTTGGAAGAGTTCCCGTTTTCAGGTGCTATCGGATGATGAATCCGAGGCAGACTCCTCCCACCAAGGCGAGGAGGAGAAGAATAAAGCCTCTCCCCCAGCGGGGGGAGGAAAGAAAAGGAAGGCCTCCCCAACAAGGGAGGCCGAGGGGTCCAAGAAGGGAAAAGCTCTTCCCCCGGACTGCTCCGCCAACGCCAGCGACGAGGACAAGGACTAGCCTCCAAGGGCCAAGCCCCTGGCGAGATCGTAAGTATCCGGACTCCCGAATAACTTCAAGGTTTTTCCTTTCCGCCACATAATGTCTTTTTAATGCCGCATACAACCCTGTAGTCCGCCCAAGGATGATCTTCCCGCTTCGTCGAGCGGGTCCTTAGGTGCGTCGGATATGGATTCCCTTCCGACTGCCTCCACCCCCCGCGCCGCGGACGATGTCGAGGTGGGATCCCAAGTAGGGACCCACCAGGAGGCGGAGGCCCCGGAGGTGTCACAGGACAACCTCCCGGACTTTGCACCGGACTCAGCCCCGGAACCCACAGTGGCTCCGGAGTCCGGCAGGCGACCCCTTCGTAAGAAGGGCAAGACCGTGACGCCGACTGCCTCCGTCCAACCGGAGGTGCTGGATAATTTGCTGGAGGCGCTCAACGGCGCCTCCATCGAAGAGGAACACCGCACTGTTATGAGTGCGGTGATTCAGAAGGTACAGCTCGCCAAGAGCGGGCTGACCGAAGCCTGCAGGAGCCTTCTAACAGGCTTTGAGGTAAGAATTTCAATATGCATAAAATGGTACCGCATAGACAGCAACCCCTGATGCTCGGTTCGGTGTTCGGAAAGAAAAGCCGGACTGAGGATCTAAAAAGATATACGCAGGAGTCCTAAAAAATATGTCAATATGGGATTGCAGGCTGCGCTGCTGACCTCTGCCGCACTGACTGCGGAGGTCAATACTTTAAAGGAAAAACTCGAGCGGTCCGAGAACGAGCTCGGCCGTGCCAAGAAGCAGCTCGAGGATAAGGAAGGTGAGTAACACCTTATTAAAATTGTACCTTACAGAAAAGGATTTTGGTTGCAAAAAGAATGACAAGGATAACGCGGGTATTGCAGGGGCCACTAACGAGGTGGCGACCCTGAAAGAGGCGGTGGTCGTGGCCGAACGAAATGCGGCCGCAGAGCGCACCGAGCGAGAGAAACAGGAGGCGCGAGTGGCGGAGGTACAGCAAGAGCTCCAGGATCTCATGAGAAAACATGAGAGCCTGGAGCGTGACTCGAAGACTCGAGAGTCTGAGCTTGCAACGGCTCTTGAGAGTGCCAAAGCCGCGAAGGCCGAAGCCTACCAGGCCCTCCAGGAGATTGAGGCGGTGAAGAAAATAGCAGCGGGTAAGGCATTTTTCATGCAAAGTAAGCATGTGAGTGTTAATTACCTGTTGCTTACCCGAATTCGGAGCTCTCCAGGAGCGTTCGCAGATCTTCCTCGCAGCGTGTCCGATGCTGCCGCATTCTACCGGGCCGAGGAGGGGAGCTCGACGGAGAAGGTATTCTGGTCTCAGTATGCTGAGGCCGGACATCCGGTGCCCCTTAGCGACCAGCTGAAGTAGCTGGTCAAGCTCCACAAGGCGGCCGAACAGGCCATTAAGGGCCTCATAGTTCGGCTGTGACCTAAGGAGGCCATGCCTGGGAGCTACTTCAGCTTGGTGCGGCGGCTGGTGGATGCGTGCCCGCGGGTTGAAGTCATCAAGCACTCCGCCTGTATTGAGGGTGCCCGTCGGGCTCTTGCCCGCGCGAAGGTGCACTGGGGCAAGATGGAAGCCTAGAAGCTTGTGACGGACCCGCCACCAGAGGGCAAGGAGCATTGCACGCCCGAGATGTATTATAAGAGTGTGCTGAAGGGCGCCCGCACTATTGCGGGGGAGTGCTCCAAAGATGTAATTTTTGAGTAGAATCACATTTTGTTATCCTGTGCGCTGAAAACTTAGTTCATATGCGCTAAGCAACGCTTGTTAATTTAAAATATTACCTTCTGTGTGGCTGTTTATCAAATCTGAGAGATGGCAAGTCGTCGGCTTCGGCCCCCATGCCACGAGTGCTGGGGTGTTCGGGATAAACTTGAGCACTCTTGTTCCCATTTTTGGGTCCATCTAGGGAGGCGCTCAACGCAGCGAACAAGGCAACCGGACTTATAATGCTTGAACACTCTCACTTAGCCATAGAATTCTATAATTTTAAATTTCGGCGAAGCCCCTAGTCTTCGGAAGGCCGAATTTGGGGCGCTATCCACGCCTGGGCCAGACAAGATCCGGCTCCTCGCTCTAAGCGGCATAAGTCTTTAAGGACTCGCAAAAACCTCTCGAACAGTGACCGGCTCTCGCCTCATCATGACGATCAGTTTTAGCTTTCTCCACTGAGGCATTAACCCAGCTCAACTGGGGAGCAATCGCAGTGGTTCTCCCAGTGCTACCTTAGCCGATACAACGGAACGTAAGGTAGCAAAACATGGGAGCCGGGCAAACCCAACTATTGACCCAAGACATGATTCGGAGTCGATGCATATAATGCTATAAGTTCGGGGTGCCGCACTTGTGAAAGTGTTCGGACTTGTCACACCACGATGCGGGAACCATAAGCCCCTGGTGTGTTTTAACCGTACCAAAGTGTACAGATGCGACATGTCGTAAATAAACATATGTATGAAAAAGAAATGCAGTTATAAGCAAAAAGGTGCTGCATTGTTTTATTCAATAAGTGCTGCTATGAATGCAGAACGATACAAATAGTGCGATAAGCAAGGGATGGGACTGTTAAACATGTCCCCTTCCAGGGGTAGGCTGCGGACTGGTGTATAAAAATGCTCGTAATGGAGACCACCTGTATATTCGTTGTAGCCTTTGGTCCTTCCCTGGCTGTTGCATCGTGAGTTCGGCAGGTCTGCTGCCGGACAGGGCCTCTGACGAACAGAGTCCTGTAGGTAAAAAATAAAAGGTAAAAAGAAAAAAGAACGACACACTTGAGAGCCCCTGGTGTGGTTGAGCCGCAGTCTGGGCTTATTGTGGTCGTGCCCCTCTCCCCATGCCCATGGTATCTTCAGAGCGTAATGGTGTACGTGAAGGACCTGTTTGGATGTTTTGCAGGGGCTGGGGTTGGGGCCGCACTGCTACGCGTGCTCGGAACGTGCCAGGTGGTCTTGTTGTAGGTTACTCCGGGCGCGCTTAGCTATGTCCGGCCGCTTAATGGCCGGACTCAAGAATTGCCTTAAGAGGATGCATTGTACTTCTGCTGCGAGAGCCGCTGTATGTTCCTCCGTTCGGAGAGAACGTCCAGTGTTTCCGTTGACCGTGATGACTCCTCTAGGGCCTGGCATCTTGAGCTTGAGGTATGCATAGTGCGGCACCGCGTTGAACTTTGCAAACACGGTATGTCTGAGCAAGGCATGATAGCCGCTAAGGAACGGGACTATGTTGAAGATTAACTCCTCGCTGCGGAAGTTATCCGGGGATCCGAAGACCACTTCCAGTGTAACTGAGCCTGTACAATTGGCTTCTACACCTGGTACGACGCCTTTAAAGGTCGTCTTGGTAGGTTTAATCCTTGAGGGGTCTATGCCCATTTTGCGCACCGTATCCTGATAAAGCAGGTTCAGGCTGCTGCCGCCGTCCATCAGGACTCTGGTGAGGTGAAATCCATCGACGATTGGGTCTAGGACCAATGCGGCGAATCCGCCGTGGCGGATGCTGGTGGGGTGGTCCCTTCGGTCAAAAGTGATCGGGCAGGAGGACCATGGATTGAACTTCGGGGCGACTGGCTCCATCACGTATACATCCCTGAGTGCACGCTTCCGCTCCCTTTTGGGTATGTGTGTTGCGTATATCATGTTCACCATCCGCACCTGTGGGGGGAAACCCTTCTGTCCTCTATTGTTCGGCGGTCGGGTCTCTTCCTCGTCATCGCTATGCAGCCCCTTGTCATTGTTTTCGGCAATTAACTTGCCTGCCTGCTTGAATACCCAACAGTTCCTATTGGTGTGGTTAGGTGGCTTTTTGGGGGTGCCGTGTATCTGGCACAAGCGGTCGAGTATTCGATCCAAATTGGACGGACCCGGAGCAGTTCTTTTGAATGGCTTTTTCCGCTGGCCGGGTTTAGAGCCTCTGAATCCGGCATTGACTGCCGTATCTTCACTATTTTCGCCGTTGATGCGGCATTTGCTTTTGTTACGACGCGACCTACCATTCCGGTCCTTGAAATCCGGACTGCTAGAATTTTTGCTGAGGTTGTTGCTGCGTGCTAGCCAGCTGTCCTCACCCGCGCAAAAGCGGGTCATGAGTGATGTAAGGGCTGCCATGGATTTCGGCTTCTCCTGTCCCAGGTGCCGGGCAAGCCACTCGTCGCGGATGTTATGCTTGAAGGCTGCGAGAGCCTCCGCATCCGGACAGTCGATGATTTGGTTTTTCTTGGTTAAGAACCGTGTCCAGAATTGTCTGGCCGGTTCGTCTGGCTGCTGAATTATGTGGCTTAGGTCATCAGCGTCTGGTGGTCGCACATACGTGCCTTGGAAATTATCGAGGAATGCGGCTTCCAGGTCTTCCCAACTCCCAATTGACTCTGCTGGCAGGCTGTTAAGCCAATGCCGGGCTGGTCCTTTAAGCTTGAGGGGGAGATATTTGATGGCGTGAAGATCGTCACCGCGGGCCATGTGGATGTGAAGAAGATAGTCTTCGATCCAAACCGCGGGGTCTGTTGTGCCATCGTAAGACTCGATATTCACGGGTTTAAACCCTTCGGGGATTTGATGATCCATTACTTCATCTGTGAAGCATAGTGGGTGTGCGGCGGCTCTGTACTGGGCGATATCACGACGGAGCTCAGAAGAGCTTTGTCTGTTCTGTTCGGCCCGGCCAGACTTACTGTGTCCGGCGCAACGGTTGTCGTCACATACCGTGGGGCGCCCACGTGATCCGTGGATCGATCTTGATTGTCTTGCATTATCCTCCAATATATCTCGCAAGTCCGGAGCATTCCCCTGTGGCCTTGTGCTTTTCGAGCGATGTCGGGGTACGGGTCTATTGAAGGGCCTAGAGGCCTCTCTGTCGCGACCACGGGGTGGTCGGTCAGCCGTATTGTCTCCTGGTGATGCGGGTTCATACGCTTCCTCCTCTAAGCGGGGGAGCAGCTTGCGTTTAGGGTAGCTTTTGGAGGGGCGTTCGAGCTCATGCTCTTCGGCGGCGAGGACTTCAGTCCATCTATCGGCTAGCAGATCTTGATCAGCTCTAAGCTGTTGCTGCTTTTTCTTGAGGCTGTTTGCCGTGGCCATAAGCCTGCGTTTAAAACGCTCTTGTTTGACAGCATCCTCAGGCACGACGAATTCATCGTCGTCGAGGCTTGCTTCGTCTCCGGAGGGAGGCATATAATCCTCTACCTCTTCTTCTGCCGCTCTCTCATGAGGGCTGGCGTCTCCATCCTCCTGCGCTGGATCTTGCTGGAGTGGGTTGTCTTCGGCACTGTCCGGTGTATTGTTATCTCCGGTGCCGGAATCTTCATTCTTGCTGTGGCGGGATTTAGAGCGGCGCCGCTGACGCCGGCGCTTGGGCTGTTTCTTGGAGGGGTCATCCTCCTCTGTTCCTTCGCCATTCCCATCCTTTGGGATATCCACCATGTATATGTCATATGATGAGGTGGCTTTCCAGTGCCCGGTAGGCGCTGGTTCTTGTTCGTCTCCGGCATCGTCGGCCATACCGTCGATGTCTTCGGAGTCGTAGTCTAGCATGTCGGTTAGATCGTCGATAGCGGCTACCAAGTGGGTGGTGGGTGGGCTTTGAATTTCTTCGTCGTCCGCATCCCAACCGTCCTGACCGCAGTCCGGCCAGGGCTCTCCTGATAACGAGAGACGTTTTAGCGAACTCAAGATGTCGCCAAAAGGTGAGTATTGAAAGATGTCCGCTGCGGTGAACTCCATGATTGGCGCCCAATCGGATTCGATCGGAGGGGGCGCGGGAGGTTCGGAGTCCGGCAAGGAGTCCGGCGCCTCGGAGTCACGAGCTTTATGAGGGACAAGGTGAGTGTTTGGCTCTATCGCCGTAGAGGTTGCAGCCCTCGAGGCGGTGTCTAGCCATTTGTCCTCGATCTGCGCAGCCGGCTCCGAATTGAAGATTGGAGCGAGTTCGAGTGCGGCCTCCAGGGTACTGTCCGGCTGCAGAGCTAAATCATGCTCGCCGTGACAGTGCGGCATGCTCGGCTGTGGCTCGAATCCATCGAGGATCAAGTCCCCGTGGATGTCAGCCGTGAAGTTCAAACTTCCAAATCTGACCTGACGGCCAGGGGTGTAGCTTTCGATCTGCTCCAGATGGCCAAGCGAATTGGCCCGCAGTGCAAAGCCGCCGAATACGAAGATCTGTCTGGGGAGAAAGGTCTCACCCTAGACTGCGTCGTTGATGACGGTCGAAGAAGCCATCAAGCCTATCGGTGACGACACAGAGGAACTCTCAACGAAAGCACCAATGTCGGTGTCAAAACCGGCGGATCTCGGGTAGGGGGTCCCGAACTGTGCGTCTAGGCGGATGGTAACAGAAGACAAGGGACACGATGTTTTACCCAGGTTCGGGCCCTCTTGATGGAGGTAAAACCCTACGTCCTGCTTGATTAATATTGATGATGTGTGTTACAAGAGTGGATCTACCACGAGATCAAGGAGGCTAAACCCTAGAAGCTAGCCTATGGTATGATTGTTGTTCGTCCTAAGGACTAAAGCCATCCGGTTTATATAGAGACTGGAGAGGGCTAGGGTTACACAGAGTCGGTTACAATGGTAGGAAATCTACATATCCGTATCGCCAAGCTTGCCTTCCATGCCAAGGAAAGTCCCATCCGGACACGGGACGAAGTCTTCAATCTTGTATCTTCATAGTCTGGGAGTCCGGCCGATGATGATAGTTCGGCTATCCGGACACCCCCTAGTCCGGAACTCCCTCATCGGGCATGTGGGCACATAGCAAGGTGGTGCTCGATTACCTACCTGGGAACACCGGGGATATCAGATGGTTACCTGGCAAACACATCGATATTCGCCCGCAAGAAAGCAACGAGCGCGTTTTCCTATTTTCATCAAGGGTGGCACTGATAGTGAAAGTACCATCAGCACCAGCCATCCCTACGGGGACCTTTTTCACATCGAGTGCATGAAGTCTGCTAGAACTATGTCGGTATTTACCCAAAGAGGAAGGGATGATGCAGTATAGCAACAGTAGGTATTTCCCTCTGTGATGAGACCAAGGTTATCAAACCAATAGGAGAACCTCCTCACACCACGTAAACAACACCTGCACACAAATAACAAATACTCGCAACCCGACGTGTTAAAGGGGTTGTCAATCCCTTTTGGGTACGACACCTCAAGATAGGCAAAAACATGAGGTAAAAAGTGGTAGATAGGATAAATAGATCGCGGAACAAATAAATTGCAGCAAGGTATTTTTGTATTTTTAGTTTAATAGATTTGAAAATAAATGCAAAGGAAAATAGATCGCAAAGGCAAATATGATGAAAAGAGACCCGGGGGCCATAGGTTTCACTAGTGGCTTCTCTCGAGAAAAATAGCAAACGGTGGGAAAGCAATTACTGTTGGACAATTGATAGAACTTCTGATAGAGGCGAGGGTGTCCCGATCTTTCGATGAGATGATAACTATCGATTTGGTGGAGACGACTTTGACGATCCGACTACAAACGTGCACGATGTTGCGCCTTAGCAATCGCTAAACCAATCCCCTGAGGTTACTGACGATGCCGGAAGCACGGTCAGCCTGACCACGAAGGTCTGTTCCTGCAAGCAATCGAAGAACGAGCAAGAATATGATAAAGCAATCTGAATATTGCAAATATATATGAGGTATTGATAATGGTGGGGATCCGTAAGCGGTCTTGGTCTGGTCGTTGGACACAAACGAAGTACACGAAGTTGCAGTGGCTAACTTTTAACTAAACAAATCCCAAGGAAAAGCTACTAGATGGATCTACTTATATAGGAGCAAGGGGTGGCGGCCAAGGAGGTGGGAGGACGTCCCAAGGCAGCCTAAAACTAAATCTAGGTCGTACAAGGCCAATGGGCCCAAGTGGAGGTGATGTAACACCTTTGGACTTGTAGTTTGACTCGGATTCTGCTGCAGCATCAGATTGTTTCGTCCACAACTCAACGCTCTGGACGAATTTGAAGGTGATTCCAATTGGGTTGGAAAGTGCACGAAATCTAGTTTCCAACAAAAAAAGAATCACCCAATTCGGAGTCCGTATGAAAAACTTGTGTCTGTTTTAAGTCAGGTGTGTCTGTGCAGTCCGAATCTGAATCCAGAACGTGAGAGACTTGGACTCTATCTTCTCTTGGGCCAAAAGTGACGTGAGAGAACTTTTTGGACAGCAAATAAACATCTCTTTCTTCCTTATCTTCATATGTGGATTGTACAAATGTCCCATACACCTGCAATTAGACAAAACACAAAAGTGTGTGAAGTATTTTTGTTCTGGATAACATAAATAGATTATTGAATAGTTTGCACTAGAAATCACCTGACAAATATGCATATATGCAATATTTTTGGTCATATCCAAGGTAGTCATGTCCTCATCATCCTCCCCTTCTTGAAAATAAAGCCGTCCTCGGCGTTGCTTAATCTGAAATGTGGCTAACAAAGGAGACAAGGTGTACATGTTGTATATGTATATGTCATCCATTTTTACTTCCCTTGATTTTTGCATATATGACACTTGAATAGATGAGTAACTTGCATAGTTCATAAAATCTAAAGCCAAAAAATTAGCACAAGAAGTAGAAGGCATGAAAATATTGCAACTCAGTTTGCACATATAAGTGAAGCTCTTATTCATTTCAAAAGATTGACAATGTTCATCATTAAACCATCCCAACATTGGTGAATAAACCGTACTTGCATCAGATTTACATGCTACAACATGCTTAAATAAGCAAACATGCAATAAGTCATTCAACACAGAATCATCACCAAGATTAGAGGTCATATCAAAATGATTAAACATTGGTTCTTTTGCATCAATAGTTAATTCAATGGGTGCACTCAAAATTGTTGGTATTTCAGTTGTTTGATCACATGGCAAAGTCAAATTATCAACGTAGTCCTCTAAAATAGGTGGTGTGATCAAAGTAGTGGGTAGCTCATCAGATGGTGCATTCAAATTGACAAGGCATTCATCATTCTCATGTGGAGATGGAAGATCAGTACCTTTGTCATTACCTCTTATGATCAACTCAGATGATGTAGCCACTCTCGGGGGCGATGTGTCACATGGTGGAGGTGATGTAGTCCTGACAACAACGGATGTGGTTGTCATAGTATGCCTAGTAGTTGAAGGAACAATCATATCAACTCTTGGAATGTGCACCGTGCGCTTGTTCTCCTCGTGGCCAACACGTCGTTTTATTTCCTGTTCAGCTTTGCAAGCAAGATGAAACAAATGGTCCATAGGATAACACTCTTCATGAATTAGTATCTCTTGAATATCACGGTTTAATCCTCCCCAAAATCTATCCATAAAATCATCTTCACTTTCTTCTAAAGAGGAATGCAACAAGGTAGTTTGTAAATCATCATAATATTTTGTTACAGTTTCACTACCTTGTTTTAAGTGTTGCAACTTTTTAATCATGTCACGAGTATAATAAGCAGGGACGAAAGTATGTCGCATGGCAAGTTTCAAATCATCCCAAGTAGTAGGTATATAATCAGGGTGTAACCGACAATTTTCACTCCACCAAACCAAAGCATAACCAGTGAAAGAACCAACTACAACCTTAACCTTTTTATGTTCATTGAAATTATGGGAAGCAAATATATTTTTTATGTCGAACTCCCATTCAATATATGATAGAGGCAAAGGTGTCCCGTCTTTTGATGAGATGATGGATATCGCTTTGGTGGAAGTCGACTTTGACGATCCGACTACGAACGTGCGAGGACGTCGCGCCTTAGCAATCGCTAAACCAACTCCGAGAGGTTATTGACCACGCCGGAGCACGATCAACCTGACCACGAGGGTCTGTTTCCTGCGAGCAAACGAAGAACAAGCAAGAAACTAAGATTGCAATCTGGATATTGCGAATATAAGATGAAAGCTTTATTGATCAAGGTGGGGTTCTGTGACGCCTTTGTCTGGTCGTTGAACACAAACGAAGTACGCGAAGTTGCAGCTATGGCGAACTTTTAATCTAAACAAAACCCAAAGTCTAAACGATGCCCTAAGGGCTGTATATATGGAGGAAGAGGGGGGAATTTCGTGGCCCTTGGTGGAGGGGTCCGAAATCAACCCTATCTCTTGTTTCCCCACACATACGGCCTCTAAAAATAGCCTATACTTATGTATTTCGAAATTACATGGGCCTGGCCCAATAATAAGGTGACGCAGCACCTAAAATAGCCTCGGGACGAAATTTATGAAGTGGCATCTTGTATATTTCGTCCAAGGCTTCATGCACCCATTATGGTGGCTTCAAAGTCCTGAAATCATCACTTGTAACTCCGTTCTTGTTCCCCTTGCGCATGCCATCATCTCCATGCTTGTTCTTGCTCCAATGTTCATCCTTCTCCAAGCTAGGCCCTTCATTTGTAAGCAAAACAAATGTATCCAATTTAGGCAGCATCATATTCTCATGAACATTAGAATCATTACCAAGAAACGAAAGTACCTGGTAATTTAGTTGGCGTGCGCGAGCTCTAGTAATTGGTCCAGTATGTATAGCAGCAGGGCCTGTGGGTGTAACAATGGTATTGATGTCCTCATAAAATTTGAAGGTGATTCCAATTGGGTTGGAAAGTGCACGAAATCTAGTTTCCAACAAAAAAAGAATCACCCAATTCGGAGTCCGTATGAAAAACTTGTGTGCGTTTTGAGTCAGGTATGTCTGTGCAGTCCGAATCTGAATCCAGAACGTGAGAGACTTGGACTCTATCTTCTCTTGGGCCAAAAGTGACGTGAGAGAACTTTTTGGACAGCAAATAAACATCTCTTTCTTCCTTATCTTCATATGTGGATTGTACAAATGTCCCATACACCTGCAATTAGACAAAACACAAAAGTGTGTGAAGTATTTTTGTTCTGGATAACATAAATAGATTATTGAATAGTTTGCACTAGAAATCACCTGACAAATATGCATATATGCAATATTTTTGGTCGTATCCAAGGTAGTCATGTCCTCATCATCCTCCCCTTCTTGAAAATAAAGCCGTCCTCGGCGTTGCTTAATCTGAAATGTGGCTAACAAAAGAGACAAGGTGTACATGTTGTATATGTATATGTCATCCATTTTTACTTCCCTTGATTTTTGCATATATGACACATGAATAGATGAGTAACTTGCATAGTTCATAAAATCTAAAGCCAAAAAATTAGCACAAGAAGTAGAAGGCATGAAAATATTGCAACTCAGTTTGCACATATAAGTGAAGCTCTTATTCATTTCAAAAGATTGACAATGTTCATCATTAAACCATCCCAACATTGGTGAATAAACCTTACTTGCATCAAATTTACATGCTACAACATGCTTAAATAAGCAAACATGCAATAAGTCATTCAACACAGAATCATCACCAAGATTAGAGGTCATATCAAAATGATTAAACATTTGTTCTTTTGCATCAATAGTTAATTCAATGGATGCACTCAAAATTGTTGGTATTTCAGTTGTTTGATCACATGGCAAAGTCAAATTATCAACGTGGTCCTCTAAAATAGGTGGTGTGATCAAAGTAGTGGGTAGCTCATCAGATGGTGCATTCAAATTGACAAGGCATTCATCATTCTCATGTAGAGATGGAAGATCAGTACCTTTGTCATTACCTCTTATGATCAACTCAGATGATGTAGCCACTCTCGGGGGCGATGTGTCACATGGTGGAGGTGATGTAGTCCTGACAACAACGGATGTGGTTGTCATAGTATGCCTAGTAGTTGAAGGAACAATCATATCAACTCTTGGAATGTGCACTGTGCGCTTGTTCTCCTCGTGGCCAACACGTCGTTTTATTTCCTGTTCAACTTTGCAAGCAAGATGAAACAAATGGTCCATAGGATAACACTCTTCATGAATTAGTATCTCTTGAATATCACGGTTTAATCCTCCCCAAAATCTATCCATAAAATCATCTTCACTTTCTTCTAAAGAGGAATGCAACAAGGTAGTTTGTAAATCATCATAATATTTTGTCACAGTTTCACTACCTTGTTTTAAGTGTTACAACTTCTTAATCATGTCACGAGTATAATAAGCAGGGACGAAAGTATGTCGCATGGCAAGTTTCAAATCATCCCAAGTAGTAGGTATATAATCAGGGTGTAACCGACAATATTCACTCCACCAAACCAAAGCATAACCAGTGAAAGAACCAACCGCAACCTTAACCTTTTTATGTTCATCAAAATTATGGGAAGCAAATATATTTTTTATGTCGAACTCCCATTCAATATATAAAGCAGGTTTAAAACGGCCATTAAATGGTGGTATAGATACATTAACCTGATCATGTGCATTTGGATGTTTGTGCACCTCTCGTGACGGTTGTGGTATTTGCAAAGGTGGTGGCACGTCTCCCGCGATCGACAAAGCCCATGAATTGACTCTGGATCCTGTCATGATTAGTAGAACAAGAAACAAAACCCAAAAATAATGTTCCTATAACTACTAGGATGTGGTGGTAAAATGCTCACAGTAAAGCAAATATCAATGTCTTACAAGTTCTTACCATGCAGCAGGCGGTGATCGGCAACCAGCGGTGTCAAGTAACTCCGAATATTGAGTAAAGCGATTGCCAGGGGAGCGTACGTATACACGGTGTAGAAATATGTGGAGCTGGGTTGGCTATATATGGTAGCAAAAGATTAGCAATAATCAATTCAAAGATGCAATGTTGAATAAACGCTCAACGACGATATTGTGCTGGTCCTAGGCTAGACCGGACTAGAGACGCGAGCCTAGAACACTAATGAGGTCATGGCGTAGCACAACTAGTATCAATGAAGGATACTAAGTAGCTCTTGACAGCAAGATATAAGTGAAGATCACAACGGCAGTGAAAATGATGATGAAAAACAACTGCCAAGCAGGATATACAACAACTCTCTCTCCAACTTTCCTCTTGAAAAGTTTGAGACAATTTTCTGATAAATTCTTTCAAAGAATGCTACTAACTCAAGCTTTCCAATGAAAAAAGAATCACTCAATTCCGAGTTGATATGAGGAGTCAAAGAATTCTAAAACTGGCCTGAAAAATTGGAACAAGCTGTGTTCACGAATTTCGGATGGCAAAAAGACCTATTTAGAAGCCGATTTTGAGGTGTCAAATATTGAACTAGCTTCTGCAACTATTTAGATGCGGCTCGTTGCTATCTTCAATTTGAGTACTCACGGAGTCAAAACGGACTTCGTATGAGGAAGATACACCTGTTTCACTGAACAGTGCGCAAAACAGATTCCAATCCGAATTCAGGTACGAGATTGATTCTAGATAGATCCAATTTTTTTTCTCCTCTCTTTTTTTTCTCACACTTTTTTTCTCTTTTCCTTTCTTTTTGTTTTCTCTGACTTTTTTTTTACTTTTTTTTCTCTCGTTTTTTTTCTCTATCTTTTTTTTCTCTCTCCCTCTTTTCAAAACAAACTAGATAAGATGTAGATTGGATCAAGCGAAGATGGGAACGATCTCAACTATGATTATGACAATGAACGGTGGGTAGCACATGGAGGAAATTGATGGATGAGTGGTGGACAGCGGAAGGGATAACGATGCAGCGGCGATGTGACTAATGTGAACAGAACTCGAAACTCTAAACGACCTAGACACTAAGACCAGCAACTCGACACGACGATGCAACCGATAATTCAACTATGCAAGCAATAAAAAGAAAATTGCAAAGGATCAGACTGGCTTGGGCAAAGGATGAATAGATCTAACTCTTTTTTTGTGGATTTTTCTTGGATAATAGGTAAGAAAATAAATCTAATCTAGGAAAACTGGAAATTCTCACCGAGCAACCTGAAAACTGATACCACTTGATAGAGGCGAGGGTGTCCCGATCTTTCGATGAGATGATAACTATCGATTTGGTGGAGACGACTTTGACGATCCGACTACAAACGTGCACGATGTTGCGCCTTAGCAATCGCTAAACCAATCCCCTGAGGTTACTGACGATGCCGGAAGCACGGTCAGCCTGACCACGAAGGTCTGTTCCTGCAAGCAATCGAAGAACGAGCAAGAATATGATAAAGCAATCTGAATATTGCAAATATATATGAGGTATTGATAATGGTGGGGATCCGTAAGCGGTCTTGGTCTGGTCGTTGGACACAAACGAAGTACACAAAGTTGCAGTGGCTAACTTTTAACTAAACAAATCCCAAGGAAAAGCTACTAGATGGATCTACTTATATAGGAGCAAGGGGTGGCGGCCAAGGAGGTGGGAGGACGTCCCAAGGCAGCCTAAAACTAAATCTAGGTCGTACAAGGCCAATGGGCCCAAGTGGAGGTGATGTAACACCTTTGGACTTGTAGTTTGACTCGGATTCTGCTGCAGCATCAGATTGTTTCGTCCACAACTCAACGCTCTGGACGAATTTGAAGGTGATTCCAATTGGGTTGGAAAGTGCACGAAATCTAGTTTCCAACAAAAAAAGAATCACCCAATTCGGAGTCCGTATGAAAAACTTGTGTGCGTTTTGAGTCAGGTATGTCTGTGCAGTCCGAATCTGAATCCAGAACGTGAGAGACTTGGACTCTATCTTCTCTTGGGCCAAAAGTGACGTGAGAGAACTTTTTGGACAGCAAATAAACATCTCGTTCTTCCTTATCTTCATATGTGGATTGTACAAATGTCCCATACACCTGCAATTAGACAAAACACAAAAGTGTGTGAAGTATTTTTGTTCTGGATAACATAAATAGATTATTGAATAGTTTGCACTAGAAATCACCTGACAAATATGCATATATGCAATATTTTTGGTCATATCCAAGGTAGTCATGTCCTCGTCATCCTCCCCTTCTTGAAAATAAAGCCGTCCTCGGCGTTGCTTAATCTGAAATGTGGCTAACAAAAGAGACAAGGTGTACATGTTGTATATGTATATGTCATCCATTTTTACTTCCCTTGATTTTTGCATATATGACACATGAATAGATGAGTAACTTGCATAGTTCATAAAATCTAAAGCCAAAAAATTAGCACAAGAAGTAGAAGGCATGAAAATATTGCAACTCAGTTTGCACATATAAGTGAAGCTCTTATTCATTTCAAAAGATTGACAATGTTCATCATTAAACCATCCCAACATTGGTGAATAAACCTTACTTGCATCAAATTTACATGCTACAACATGCTTAAATAAGCAAACATGCAATAAGTCATTCAACACAGAATCATCACCAAGATTAGAGGTCATATCAAAATGATTAAACATTTGTTCTTTTGCATCAATAGTTAATTCAATGGATGCACTCAAAATTGTTGGTATTTCAGTTGTTTGATCACATGGCAAAGTCAAATTATCAACGTGGTCCTCTAAAATAGGTGGTGTGATCAAAGTAGTGGGTAGCTCATCAGATGGTGCATTCAAATTGACAAGGCATTCATCATTCTCATGTAGAGATGGAAGATCAGTACCTTTGTCATTACCTCTTATGATCAACTCAGATGATGTAGCCACTCTCGGGGGCGATGTGTCACATGGTGGAGGTGATGTAGTCCTGACAACAACGGATGTGGTTGTCATAGTATGCCTAGTAGTTGAAGGAACAATCATATCAACTCTTGGAATGTGCACTGTGCGCTTGTTCTCCTCGTGGCCAACACGTCGTTTTATTTCCTGTTCAACTTTGCAAGCAAGATGAAACAAATGGTCCATAGGATAACACTCTTCATGAATTAGTATCTCTTGAATATCACGGTTTAATCCTCCCCAAAATCTATCCATAAAATCATCTTCACTTTCTTCTAAAGAGGAATGCAACAAGGTAGTTTGTAAATCATCATAATATTTTGTTACAGTTTCACTACCTTGTTTTAAGTGTTGCAACTTCTTAATCATGTCACGAGTATAATAAGCAGGGACGAAAGTATGTCGCATGGCAAGTTTCAAATCATCCCAAGTAGTAGGTATATAATCAGGGTGTAACCGACAATATTCACTCCACCAAACCAAAGCATAACCAGTGAAAGAACCAACCGCAACCTTAACCTTTTTATGTTCATTGAAATTATGGGAAGCAAATATATTTTTTATGTCGAACTCCCATTCAATATATAAAGCAGGTTTAAAACGGCCATGAAATGGTGGTATAGATACATTAACCTGATCATGTGCATTTGGATGTTTGTGCACCTCTCGTGACGGTTGTGGTATTTGCAAAGGTGGTGGCACGTCTCCCGCGATCGACAAAACCCATGAATTGACTCTGGATCCTGTCATGATTAGTAGAACAAGAAACAAAACCCAAAAATAATGTTCCTATAACTACTAGGATGTGGTGGTAAAACGCTCACAGTAAAGCAAATATCAATGTCTTACAAGTTCTTACCATGCAGCAGGCGGTGATCGGCAACCAGCGGTGTCAAGTAACTCCGAATATTGAGTAAAGCGATTGCCAGGGGAGCGTACGTATACACGGTGTAGAAATATGTGGAGCTGGGTGATAGAGGCAAAGGTGTCCCGTCTTTCGATGAGATGGTGGATTTCGCTTTGGTGGAAGTCGACTTTGACGATCCGACTACGAACGTGCGAGGACGTCGCGCCTTAGCAATCGCTAAACCAACTCCGAGAGGTTATTGACCACGCCGGAGCACGATCAACCTGACCACGAGGGTCTGTTTCCTGCGAGCAAACGAAGAACAAGCAAGAAACTAAGATTGCAATCTGGATATTGCGAATATAAGATGAAAGCTTTATTGATCAAGGTGGGGTTCTGTGACGCCTTTGTCTGGTCGTTGAACACAAACGAAGTACGCGAAGTTGCAGCTATGGCGAACTTTTAATCTAAACAAAACCCTAAGGAAAAGCTACTAGATGGATCTACTTATATAGGAGCAAGGGGTGGCGGCCAAGGAGGTGGGAGGACGTCCCAAGGCAGCCTAAAACTAAATCTAGGTCGTACAAGGCCAATGGGCCCAAGTGGAGGTGATGTAACACCTTTGGACTTGTAGTTTGACTCGGATTCTGCTGCAGCATCAGATTGTTTCGTCCACAACTCAACGCTCTGGACGAATTTGAAGGTGATTCCAATTGGGTTGGAAAGTGCACGAAATCTAGTTTCCAACAAAAAAAGAATCACCCAATTCGGAGTCCGTATGAAAAACTTGTGTGCGTTTTGAGTCAGGTATGTCTGTGCAGTCCGAATCTGAATCCAGAACGTGAGAGACTTGGACTCTATCTTCTCTTGGGCCAAAAGTGACGTGAGAGAACTTTTTGGACAGCAAATAAACATCTCTTTCTTCCTTATCTTCATATGTGGATTGTACAAATGTCCCATACACCTGCAATTAGACAAAACACAAAAGTGTGTGAAGTATTTTTGTTCTGGATAACATAAATAGATTATTGAATAGTTTGCACTAGAAATCACCTGATAAATATGCATATATGCAATATTTTTGGTCATATCCAAGGTAGTCATGTCCTCATCAACTTCAAAAAATCATGACGATATCCAAGCAATGATCATTCTATAGGCATCACGTCCAAGATTAGTAGATCGACTCCTGCCTGCATCTACTACTATTACTACGCACATCAACCGCTATCCAGCATGCATCTAGTGTATTAAGTTCATGAAAAACCGGAGTAATGCAATAAGAACAATTACATGACGTAGACGAGATTTTTTATTTATTGCGAAGATATGGATCCCATCTTGTTATCCTTAGTAGCAACGATACATACGTGTCGGTTCCCCTTCTGTCACTAGGATCAAGCAATGGAAGATCGAACCCTGATAGAGGCGGGGGTGTCCCGATCTTCCGATGAGATGATAACTATCGATTTGGTGAAGATGACTTTGACGATCCGACTACAAACGTGCACGACGTTGCGCCTTAGCAATCGCTAAACCAACTCCGAGAGGTTATTCACCACGCAGGAGCACGATCAACCTGACCACGAAGGTCTATTCCTGCAAGCAATCGAAGAACGAGCAAGAATATGATAAAGCAATCTGAATATTGCGAATATATATGAAGTATTGATAATGGTGGGGATCCGGAAGCGGTCTTGGTCTGGTCGTTGGACACAAACGAAGTACACGAAGTTGCAATGGCTAACTTTTAACTAAACAAATCCCAAGGAAAAGCTACTAGATGGATCTACTTATATAGGAGCAAGGGGTGGCGGCCAAGGATGTGGGAGGACGTCCCAAGGCAGCCTAAAACTAAATCTAGGTCGTACAAGGCCAATGGGCCCAAGTGGAGGTGATGTAACACCTTTGGACTTGTAGTTTGACTCGGATTCTGCTGCAGCATCAGATTGTTTTATTCCACAACTCAACGCTCCGGACGAATTTGAAGGTGATTCCAATTGGGTTGGGAAGTGCACGAAATCTAGTTTCCAACAAAAAAAGAATCACCCAATTCGGAGTCCGTATGAAAAACTTGTGTGCGTTTTGAGTCAGGTGTGTCTGTGCAGTCCGAATCTGAATCCAGAACGTGAGAGACTTGGACTCTATCTTCTCTTGGGCCAAAAGTGACGTGAGAGAACTTTTTGGACAGCAAATAAACATCTCTTTCTTCCTTATCTTCATATGTGGATTGTACAAATGTCCCATACACCTGCAATTAGACAAAACATAAAAGTGTGTGAAGTATTTTTGTTCTGGATAACATAAATAGATTATTGAATAGTTTGCACTAGAAATCACCTGACAAATATGCATATATGCAATATTTTTGGTCATATCCAAGGTAGTCATGTCCTCATCAAACCCACTACAAAGCACCTCTTCCCATTGCAAGATAAATAGATCAAGTTGGCCAAACAAAACCCAAATATTAGAGAAGAAATATGAGGCTATAAGAAATCATGCATATAAGAGATCAAAGAAGACTCAAATAACTTTCTTGGATGAAAACATAGATCTGATCATAAACTCAAAGTTCATCGGATCCCAACCAACACACCGCAAAAAGATTTACATCATATGGGTCTCCAAGAGACCATTGTATTGATAATTAAGAGAGAGAGAGAGAGAGAGAGAGAGAGAGGGAGAGAGAGAGAGAGAGGAAGCAATCTAGCTACTAACTACGAACCCTTAGGTCTACCAAGAACTACTCATGCATCATAGGAGAGGCACCAATGGAAGTGGTGAACCTCTCCATGAAGGTGTCTAGATTGGATCTGGTGGTTCTGGGCTCTGCGGCATCTGGATCAATATTTCGTCGACTCCCCTAGGGTTTCTGGGATATTGTGGTATTTATAGAGCAAAGAGGCGGTTCGGGGGAACCCGAGGTGGGCGACACCCACCTGGGCGCGCCTGGGCCTCCTGGCGTGCCTGGGCCTTCTGGCACCCTGGTGGGTGCTGCTCCCCTTGAGCAGCCCCCCAGGTGCTTCCTTGTGGCCCAAAAAAAAATCCTCCAGGAGTTGTGTTGCATTTGGACTCCGTTTGATATTGATTTCCTGCGATGTAAAAAACATGCAGAAAACAGCAACTGGCACTATGTTAACAGGTTAGTACCAAAAAATGATACAAAATGACTATAAAATGATTGTAAAACATCCAAGAATGGTAATATAATAGCATGGAACAATAAAAATTATAGATACGTTGGAGACATATCAGCATCCCCAAGCTTAATTGTTGCTCGTCCTCGAGTAGGTAAATGATAAAAACAGAATTTTTGATGTGGAATGCTGCCTAACATGTTCATCACTTTTCTTTTCTTTATAGCATGGACATATGGACTTTTATATGATTCAAATCTATAGTCTAGTTTTGACATGAGGACTTTAATACTCAAGCATACCAACAAGCAACCATGTCTTTCAAAATATCAACACTAAAGCATGTTATCCCTAGCCCATCATGCTCAATCATTGATCCATTCATGAAACACAGTCGAATATTAGCTACATCCAATGCTCATACTATCATAGTGCCCCTTAGTTGGTGCTTTATAAGAGAAGATGGAGACTCAAATTCCAAATAAAAATTGCATAAGTAAAAGAAAGGCCCTTCGCGGAGGGAAGTATGGATTTGTAGAGGTGCTAGAGCTCAAAGCTTAAATTGAGAGATAAAGTTATTTTTGAGAGGCATACTTTTCCTACCAACGGAAACGACTTGCAGCATCCCAACACTTTCCATGCTAGATACATCATAGGTGGTTCCCAAACAGAAAATAAAGTTTATTTCTTTTTCCACCATAACTTTCACTTTCCATGGATAGCCGTATCCACGGGTGCCCTCCATACCAACACTTTCCAAGGAATTTATTATTTGACAACATAAAGTAAATTTATTTATTCATTTCGGGACTGGGCATCCCTAGTATCTTTGTTGTACTCTCGTGCAATGACAAGTGAATAAACACTCATCGTGAGAATAACACATCTAGCATGGAAAATATTAGCTACCCTTTACCGCTTCGCGAGTAGTAGAGCACACAAAAGAGAAATTTATTTTGAACATTAGAGATAGTACATGCGAATTTGCTTATAATGGCATGGAAATACCGCATATAGGTAGGTATAGTGTACTCATAAGGCAAAACTGGTTTAAATTGTTTTGGATGCACATGCAGTGATCATACTTAGTGCAAAATGAAGGCTAGCAAAAGGATTGAGAAGCGACCAACCAAAAAGCGAAAAATCTCGTACCCAAGCATTAAGCATAAGTAACACCGAATAATGCACCATAAGTATGATATAAATTTCATTGCATAACTATTGACTTTCGTGCTTGCAAAGGGAATCACAAACCTTAACATCAATATTCTTACTAAAGCATAATTATTAATCAACATGACTCACATATCATATTATCATATCACAAAACCATTACTAAGAATCAAGTTTATTTTGTCCAATGATCTTCATGAAAGTTTTTATTCTCCTTGGATATCTATCACTTTGCGACTATTTTCATATGTTGCTTTTGATAAGCTCAAACAAATATAAGTGAAGATCATGAGCATATATTTTTTTATTTTCTCTCAAAATAATCTAAGTGAAGCAAGAGAGAATTTCTTAAAAATTTACTAACTCTCAAATAAATCTAAGTGAAGCATGAGAGCATTTCTTCAAAATTAACGAAGCACACCGTTCTCAAAAAGATATAAGTGAAGTACTAGAGCAAATCCACGGCTCTAAAAATTTAAGTGAAGCATAGTAGCAAGCAAAGAATAATTTTTGGCTCTCTCAAAAGGGTGTTTACAGCAATAATTCAACACTTAAAACACAAAATAAAACTAGAAAATACTCATATCATACAAGACGCTCCAAGCAAAACTCATTTCATGTGACGAATTGATGAGGACATCAATACAATTGTTACACCCACAGCCCCTGCTGCTATACATACTGGACCAATTACTAGAGCCCGTGCACGCCAACTAAATTACTAGGTACTTTCGTTTCTTGGTAATGATTCTAATGTTCATGAGAATATGATGCTGCCTAAATTGGATACATTTGTTTTGCTTACAAATGAAGGGCCTAGCTTGGAGAAGGATGAACATTGGAGCAAGAACAAGCATGGAGATGATGGCATGCGCAAGGGGAACAAGAACGGAGTTACAAGTGATGATTTCAGGACTTTGAAGCCACCATAATGGGTGCATGAAGCCTTGGACGAAATATACAAGATGCCACTTCATAAATTTCGTTCCGAGGCTATTTTAGGTGCTGCGTCACCTTATTATTGGGCCAGGCCCATGTAATTTCGAAATACATAAGTATAGGCTATTTTTAGAGTCCGTATGTGTGGGGAAACAAGAGATAGGGTTGATTTCGGACCCCTCCACCAAGGGCCACGAAATTCCCCCCTCTTCCTCCATATATACAGCCCTTAGGGCATCGTTTAGACTTTGGGATTTGTTTAGTTAAAAGTTAGCCATTGCAACTTCGTGTACTTCGTTTGTGTCCAACGACCAGACCAAGACCGCTTCCGGATCCCCACCATTATCAATACTTCATATATATTTGCAATATTCAGATTGCTTTATCACATTCTTGCTCGTTCTTCGATTGCTTGCAGGAATAGACCTTCGTGGTCAGGCTGACCGTGCTTCCAGCATCGTCAGTAACCTCAGGAGATTGGTTTAGCGATTGCTAAGGCGCAACGTTGTGCATGTTTGTAGTCGGATTGTCAAAGTCGTCTCCACCAAATCGATAGTTATCATCTCATCGAAAGATCGGGACCCTCGCCTCTATCACGAATAAAATATAGTTTCAAGTAAAATACCGATGGTTGTCAGCAGAAAGCGGGGATGCCACTCGGGGGCATCCCCAATCTTAGTTGCTTGCTACTTCTTTGAATATTATCTTGGGGTGCATCGGGCATCCCCAAGCTTAGCCTTTTGCTTATCCTTATTCCTTCATCCATCGTAAGATAACCCAAAACTTGAAAACTTCAATCACACAAAACTCAAACAAAACCTACGTGAGATCCGTTAGTATAAGAAACCAAACAACTACTATAAGTACTGTAGCAAACCTATTCTTATTTTTTGTGCATTATATCTACTGTATTCCAACTTTTATATGGCAAAAACGCATCAGAGGAAACAATAGAATCATCAAAACAGGCACACAACGCAAAGAAAACAGAATCTATCAAAGACAGAACAGTCTGTAGCAATCTAACAATTACGAATACTTCTGTAAATCCAAAAATTATGAAATAAATTGGTGGACGTGAGTAATTTGTCTATTAATCCTCTTCAAAAAGAATCAACTTAAAATCACTCTTCTGTAAAAAATGACAACAAATCTCGTTGATGAGGACATGACTACCTTGGATATGACCAAAAATATTGCATATATGCATATTTGTCAGGTGATTTCTAGTGCAAACTATTCAATAATCTATTTATGTTATCTAGAACAAAAATACTTCACACACTTTTGTGTTTTGTCTAATTGCAGGTGTATGGGACATTTGTACAATCCACATATGAAGATAAGGAAGAAAGAGATGTTTATTTGCTGTCCAAAAAGTCCTCTCACGTCACTTTTGGCCCAAGAGAAGATAGAGTCCAAGTCTCTCACGTTCTGGATTCAGATTCGGACTGCACAGACATACCTGACTCAAAACGCACACAAGTTTTTCATACGGACTCCGAATTGCGTGATTCTTTTTTTGTTGGAAACTAGATTTCGTGCACTTTCCAACCCAATTGGAATCACCTTCAAATTCGTCCGGAGCGTTGAGTTGTGGACGAAACAATCTGATGCTGCAGCAGAATCCGAGTCAAACTACAAGTCCAAAGGTGTTACATCACCTCCACTTGGGCCCATTGGCCTTGTACGACCTAGATTTAGTTTTAGGCTGCCTTGGGACGTCCTCCCACCTCCTTGGCCGCCACCCCTTGCTCCTATATAAGTAGATCCATCTAATAGCTTTTCCTTGGGATTTGTTTAGTTAAAAGTTAGCCATTGCAACTTCGTGTACTTCGTTTGTGTCCAACGACCAGACCAAGACCGCTTCCGGATCCCCACCTTTATCAATACTTCATATATATTTGCAATATTCAGATTGCTTTATCATATTCTTGCTCGTTCTTTGGTTGCTTGCAGGAATAGACCTTCGTGGTCAGGCTGACCGTGCTTCCAGCATCGTCAGTAACCTCAGGAGATCGGTTTAGCGATTGCTAAGGCGCAACGTCGTGCACGTTTGTAGTCGGATCGTGAAAGTCGTCTCCACCAAATCGATAGTTATCATCTCATCGAAAGATCGGGACACCCTCGCCTCTATCAAGTGGTATCAGTTTTCAGGTTGCTCGATGAGAATTTCCAGTTTTCCTAGATTAGATTTATTTTCTTACCTATTGTCCAAGAAAAATCCACAAAAAAGAGTTAGATCTATTCATCCTTTGTCCAAGCCAGTCTGAGCCTTTGCAATTTTCTTTTCATTGCTTGCATAGTTGAATTATCGGTTGCATCGTCGTGTCGAGTTGCTGGTCTTAGTGTCTAGTTCGTTTAGAGTTTCGAGTTCTGTTCACATTAGTCACGTCGCCGCTGCATCGTTATCCCTTCCGCTGTCCCCACCCATCCATCAATTTCCTCCACGTGCTACCCACCGTTCATTGTCATAATCATAGTTGAGATCGTTCCCATCTTCGCTTGATCCACTCTACATCTTATCTAGTTTGTTTTGGAAAGAGGGAGAGAGAAAAAAAAAGATAGAGAAAAAAAATGAGAGAAAAAAAGTAAAAAAAAGTCAGAGAAAACAAAAGAAAGGAAAAGAAAAAAAGTGTGAGAAAAAAAAGAGAGGAGAAAAAAAAACAAAAAATCGAATCTATCTAGAATCAATCTCGTACCTGAATTCGGATTAGAATCTGTTTTGCACACTGTTCAGTAAAACAGGTGTATCTTCCTCATACGAAGCTAGAGACGAGCCGCATCTAAATAGTTGCAGAAGCTAGTTCAATATTTGACACCTCGAAATCGGCTTATAAATAGGTCTTTTTGCCCTCTGAAGTTCGTGAACACAGCTTGTTCCAATTTTTCAGGCCAGTTTTAGAATTCTTTGACTCCTCATATCAACTCGGAATTGAGTGATTCTTTTTGCATTGGAAAGCTTGAGTTAGTAGCATTCTTTGAAAGAATTTATCAGAAAATTGTCTCAAACTTTTCAAGAGGAAAGTTGGAGAGAGAGTTGTTGTATATCCTGCTTGGCAGTTGTTTTTCATCATTATCTTCACTGTCGTTGTGATCTTCACTTATATCTTGCTGCCAAGAGCTACTTAGTATCCTTCATTGATGCTAGTTGTGCTACGCCGTGACCTCATTAGTGTTCTAGGCTCGCGTCTCTAGTCCGGTCTAGCCTAGGACCAGCACAGTACCGTCGTTGAGCGTTTATTCAACATTGCATCTTTGAATTGATTATTGCTAATCTTTTGCTACCATATATAGCCAACCCAGCTCCACATATTTCTACACCGTGTATACGTACGCTCCCCTAGCAATCACTTTACTCAATATTCGGAGTTACTTGACACCGCTGGTTGCTGATCACCGCCTGCTGCATGGTAAGAACTTGTAAGACATTGATATTTGCTTTACTGTGAGCGTTTTACCACCACATCCTAGTAGTTATAGGAACATTATTTTTGGGTTTTGTTTCTTGTTCTACTAATCATGAGAGGATCCAGAGTCAATTCATGGGCTTTGTCGATCGCGGGAGACGTGCCACCACCTTTGCAAATACCACAACCGTCACGAGAGGTGCACAAACATCCAAATGCACATGATCATGTTAATGTATCTATACCACCATTTAATGGCCGTTTTAAACCTGCTTTATATATTGAATGGGAGTTCGACATAAAAAATATATTTGCTTCCCATAATTTCAATGAACATAAAAAGGTTAAGGTTGCGGTTGGTTCTTTCACTGGTTATGCTTTGGTTTGGTGGAGTGAATATTGTCGGTTACACCCTGATTATATACCTACTACTTGGGATGATTTGAAACTTGCCATGCGACATACTTTCGTCCCTGCTTATTATACTCGTGACATGATTAAGAAGTTGCAACACTTAAAACAAGGTAGTGAAACTGTAAAAAAATATTATGATGATTTACAAACTACCTTGTTGCATTCCTCTTTAGAAGAAAGTGAAGATGATTTTATGGATAGATTTTGGGGAGGATTAAACCGTGATATTCAAGAGATACTAATTCATGAAGAGTGTTATCCTATGGACCATTTGTTTCATCTTGCTTGCAAAGCTGAACAGGAAATAAAACGACGTGTTGGCCACGAGGAGAACAAGCGCACGGTGCACATTCCAAGAGTTGATATGACTGTTCCTTCAACTACTAGGCATACTATGACAACCACATCCGTTGTTGTCAGGACTACATCACCTCCACCATGTGACACATCGCCCCCGAGAGTGGCTACATCATCTGAGTTGATCATAAGAGGTAATGACAAAGGTACTGATCTTCCATCTCTACATGAGAATGATGAATGCCTTGTCAATTTGAATGCACCATCTGATGAGCTACCCACTACTTTGATCACACCACCTATTTTAGAGGACTACGTTGATAATTTGACTTTGCCATGTGATCAAACAACTGAAATACCAACAATTTTGAGTGCACCCATTGAATTAACTATTGATGCAAAAGAACCAATGTTTAATCATTTTGATATGACCTCTAATCTTGGTGATGATTCTGTGTTAAATGACTTATTGCATGTTTGCTTATTTAAGCATGTTGTAGCATGTAAATTTGATGCAAGTAAGGTTTACTCACCAATGTTGGGATGGTTTAATGATGAACATTGTCAATCTTTTGAAATGAATAAGTGCTTCACTTATATGTGCAAACTGAGTTGCAATATTTTCATGCCTTCTACTTCTTGTGCTAATTTTTTGGCTTTAGATTTTATGAACTATGCAAGTTACTCATCTATTCATGTGTCATATATGCAAAAATCAAGGGAAGTAAAAATGGATGACATATACATATACAACATGTACACCTTGTCTCTTTTGTTAGCCATATTTCAGATTAAGCAATGCCGAGGACGGCTTTATTTTCAAGAAGGGGAGGATGATGAGGACATGACTACCTTGGATATGACCAAAAATATTGCATATATGCATATTTGTCAGGTGATTTCTAGTGCAAACTATTCAATAATCTATTTATGTTATCTAGAACAAAAATACTTCACACACTTTTGTGTTTTGTCTAATTGCAGGTGTATGGGACATTTGTACAATCCACATATGAAGATAAGGAAGAAAGAGATGTTTATTTGCTGTCCAAAAAGTCCTCTCACGTCACTTTTGGCCCAAGAGAAGATAGAGTCCAAGTCTCTCACGTTCTGGATTCAGATTCGGACTGCACAGACATACCTGACTCAAAACGCACACAAGTTTTTCATACGGACTCCGAATTGGGTGATTCTTTTTTTGTTGGAAACTAGATTTCGTGCACTTTCCAACCCAATTGGAATCACCTTCAAATTCGTCCGGAGCGTTGAGTTGTGGACGAAACAATCTGATGCTGCAGCAGAATCCGAGTCAAACTACAAGTCCAAAGGTGTTACATCACCTCTACTTGGGCCCATTGGCCTTGTACGACCTAGATTTAGTTTTAGGCTGCCTTGGGACGTCCTCCCACCTCCTTGGCCGCCACCCCTTGCTCCTATATAAGTAGATCCATCTAGTAGCTTTTCCTTGGGATTTGTTTAGTTAAAAGTTAGCCATTGCAACTTCGTGTACTTCGTTTGTGTCCAACGACCAGACCAAGACCGCTTCCGGATCCCCACCTTTATCAATACTTCATATATACTCGCAATATTCAGATTGCTTTTATCATATTCTTGCTTGTTCTTCGATTGCTTGCAGGAATAGACCTTCGTGGTCAGGTTGATTGTGCTCCAGCATGGTCAATAACCTCTCGGAGTTGGTTTAGCGATTGCTAAGGCGCAACGTCGTGCACGTTTGTAGTCGGATCGTCAAAGTCATCTTCACCAAATCGATAGTTATCATCTCATCGAAAGATCGGGACACCCCCGCCTCTATCAAGTGGTATCAGTTTTCAGGTTGCTCGGTGAGAATTTCCAGTTTTCCTAGATTAGATTTACTTTCTTACCTATTGTCCAAGAAAAAGCCACAAAAAAGAGTTAGATCTATTCCTCCTTGGTCCAAGCCAGTCTGAGCCGTTGCAATTTTCTTTTCATTGATTGCATAGTTGAATTATCGATTGCATCGTCGTGTCGAGTTGCTGGTCTTAGTGTCTAGTTCGTTTAGAGTTTCGAGTTCTGTTCACATTAGTCACGCCACCGCTGCATCATTATCTCTTCCGCTGTCCACCACCCATCCATCAATTTCCACCACGTGCTACCCACCATTCATTGTCATAATAATAGTTGAGATCGTTCACATCTTCACTTGATCCAATCTGCATCTTATCTAGTTTGTTTTGGAAAGAGGGAGAAAAAAAGAGAGAAAAAAACGAGAGAAAAAAAAGGAAAAAAAAGTCAGAGAAAAAAAAGGAGAGAAAGAAAAAAAGTGTGAGGAAAAAAAAGAGAGAAGAAAAAAAAAACAAAAAAATCGGCACAAACTTTTTCAGAGGAAAGTTGGAGACAAAGTTGTTGATATATCCTGCTTGGCTGTTGTTTCACCTCATTATCTTCACTACTGTTGTGATCTTCACTTATATCTTGCTGTCAAGAGCTACTTATTATCCTTCATTGATGCTAGTTGTGCTACGCCGTGACCTCATTAGTGTTCTAGGCTCGCGTCTCTAGTCCGGTCTAGCCTAGGACCAGCACAGTACCGTCGTTGAGCGTTTATTCAACATTGCATCTTTGAATTGATTATTGCTAATCTTTTGCTACCATATATAGCCAACCCAGCTCCACATATTTCTACACCGTGTATACGTACGCTCCCCTGGCAATCGCTTTACTCAATATTCGGAGTTACTTGACACCGCTGGTTGCCGATCACCGCCTGCTGCATGGTAAGAACTTGTAAGACATTGATATTTGCTTTACTGTGAGCGTTTTACCACCACATCCTAGTAGTTATAGGAACATTATTTTTGGGTTTTGTTTCTTGTTCTACTAATCATGACAGGATCCAGAGTCAATTCATGGGCTTTGTCGATCGCGGGAGACGTGCCACCACCTTTGCAAATACCACAACCGTCACGAGAGGTGCACAAACATCCAAATGCACATGATCAGGTTAATGTATCTATACCACCATTTAATGGCCGTTTTAAACCTGCTTTATATATTGAATGGGAGTTCGACATAAAAAATATATTTGCTTCCCATAATTTCAATGAACATAACAAGGTTAAGGTTGCGGTTGGTTCTTTCACTGGTTATGCTTTGGTTTGGTGGAGTGAATATTGTCGGTTACACCCTGATTATATACCTACTACTTGGGATGATTTGAAACTTGCCATGCGACATACTTTCGTCCCTGATTATTATACTCGTGACATGATTAAGAAGTTGCAACACTTAAAACAAGGTAGTGAAACTATAACAAAATATTATGATGATTTACAAACTACCTTGTTGCATTCCTCTTTAGAAGAAAGTGAAGATGCTTTTATGGATAGATTTTGGGGAGGATTAAACCGTGATATTCAAGAGATACTAATTCATGAAGAGTGTTATCCTATGGACCATTTGTTTCATCTTGCTTGCAAAGCTGAACAGGAAATAAAACGACGTGTTGGCCACGAGGAGAACAAGCGCACGGTGCACATTCCAAGAGTTGATATGATTGTTCCTTCAACTACTAGGCATACTATGACAACCACATCCGTTGTTGTCAGGACTACATCACCTCCACCATGTGACACATCGCCCCCGAGAGTGGCTACATCATCTGAGTTGATCATAAGAGGTAATGACAAAGGTACTGATCTTCCATCTCTACATGAGAATGATGAATGCCTTGTCAATTTGAATGCACCATCTGATGAGTTACCCACTACTTTGATCACACCACCTATTTTAGAGGACTACGTTGATAATTTGACTTTGCCATGTGATCAAACAACTGAAATACCAACAATTTTGAGTGCACCCATTGAATTAACTATTGATGCAAAAGAACCAATGTTTAATCATTTTGATATGACCTCTAATCTTGGTGATGATTCTGTGTTAAATGACTTATTGCATGTTTGCTTATTTAAGCATGTTGTAGCATGTAAATTTGATACAAGTAAGGTTTATTCACCAATGTTGGGATGGTTTAATGATGAACATTGTCAATCTTTTGAAATGAATAAGAGCTTCACTTATATGTGCAAACTGAGTTGCAATATTTTCATGCCTTCTACTTCTTGTGCTAATTTTTTGGCTTCAGATTTTATGAACTATGCAAGTTACTCATCTATTCATGTGTTATATATGCAAAAATCAAGGGAAGTAAAAATGGATGACATATACATATACAACATGTACACCTTGTCTCTTTTGTTAGCCACATTTCAGATTAAGCAACGCCGAGGACGGCTTTATTTTCAAGAAGGGGAGGATGATGAGGACATGACTACCTTGGATATGACCAAAAATATTGCATATATGCATATTTGTCAGGTGATTTCTAGTGCAAACTATTCAATAATCTATTTATGTTATCCAGAACAAAAATACTTCACACACTTTTGTGTTTTGTCTAATTGCAGGTGTATGGGACATTTGTACAATCCACATATGAAGATAAGGAAGAAAGAGATGTTTATTTGCTGTCCAAAAAGTTCTCTCACGTCACTTTTGGCCCAAGAGAAGATAGAATCCAAGTCTCTCACGTTCTGGATTCAGATTCGGACTGCACAGACATACCTGACTCAAAACGCACACAAGTTTTT
Organism: Triticum aestivum; assembly: GCF_018294505.1. Classification (NCBI taxonomy): domain Eukaryota; kingdom Viridiplantae; phylum Streptophyta; class Magnoliopsida; order Poales; family Poaceae; genus Triticum; species Triticum aestivum. Next base: position 142,855 of record NW_025225289.1, read on the forward strand.
CATACGGACTCCGAATTGGGTGATTCTTTTTTTGTTGGAAACTAGATTTCGTGCACTTTCCAACCCAATTGGAATCACCTTCAAATTCGTCCGGAGCGTTGAGTTGTGGACGAAACAATCTGATGCTGCAGCAGAATCCGAGTCAAACTACAAGTCCAAAGGTGTTACATCACCTCTACTTGGGCCCATTGGCCTTGTACGACCTAGATTTAGTTTTAGGCTGCCTTGGGACGTCCTCCCACCTCCTTGGCCGCCACCCCTTGCTCCTATATAAGTAGATCCATCTAGTAGCTTTTCCTTGGGATTTGTTTAGTTAAAAGTTAGCCATTGCAACTTCGTGTACTTCGTTTGTGTCCAACGACCAGACCAAGACCGCTTCCGGATCCCCACCTTTATCAATACTTCATATATATTTGCAATATTCAGATTGCTTTATCATATTCTTGCTCGTTCTTCGGTTGCTTGCAGGAATAGACCTTCGTGGTCAGGCTGACCGTGCTTCCAGCATCGTCAGTAACCTCAGGAGATCGGTTTAGCGATTGCTAAGGCGCAACATCGTGCACGTTTGTAGTCGGATCGTGAAAGTCGTCTCCACCAAATCGATAGTTATCATCTCATCGAAAGATCGGGACACCCTCGCCTCTATCACTCGTGAGCGCAAAAGTTTCTGTTTTTCAGCAAGATCAAATAAACTTTCACCCAAGTCTTCCCAAAGGTCTTACTTGGCACAAACACTAAATAAAACACAAAAAACACAATCATAACAGTAGCACAGTTGTGCTAACACTCAAGAACAGAAAGCAAAAAGCAAAAATAAATTTTATTCATTGGGTTGCCTCCCAACAAGCGCTATCATTTTACGCCCCTAGCTAGGCATAACGCGTAGGATCTAAGTTTTGTCATCTTTGGTTCTAGATCCATAAGATGCCCTCCTGAATGATTCATATGGTGGCCTAATTCTTGTTCTAGGGAAGTGTTCCATTCCCATCCTTAGTGTAAATTGAAATTTAATATTGCCTTCTTTCATATCAATCACGTCACCAATAGTACGCAAAAACGGTTAACCAAGAATAATTAGACAAGACGGATTGCAATCAATATCAAGAACAATAAAATCTATGGGCACATAATTCCTATTTTCAAGAATAAGAACATCATTAATTCTTCCCATAGGCTTTTTAATAGTAGAATCCGCTAAGTGCAAATTTAAAGAGCATTCTTCAATATCGGTAAGACCAAGCACATCACATAAAGATTTCGGAATTGTAGAAACACTAGCACCCAAGTCACATAAAGAAAAACACTCATAATTTTAATCTTGACTTTGATAGTAGGTTCCCACTAATCATGCAATTTTCTAGGAATTGAAACTTTGAATTCCAACTTTTCTTCAAAACCTTTCATCATAGCATCGACAATATGTTTAGTAAAAGCTTTATTTTGTACATAAGCATGGGGTGAATTTATCAAGATTGCAACAAAGAAATACAATCAATCAAATAGCAACTATCATAATTAAAGTCTTTGTAATCCAAAATGGTGGGCACATCACTAGTTAAAGTCTTGACCTCTTCAAACCGACTTTTATCAGTTTTTTCAACAAGACTTTCACCCTCCGAATCATAGGGACACCTTGTAACTAAAGTTGACTCTTCCCAGTCCCTTTTTCATCAATCTTAAATTTACTAAACAAAGAATCAATAGAAGAAACACCAATCACTTTAAGATCTTCATCAGTTTTATGATAGTAATCACTAGAAAACTTTGTTTCTAAAAATTCTCTTTTAGCTCTAAGCATAGCGGTTCTTTTCTTACTTTCATCCATAGAAACTTAAAGAGCTTTAATTGATTCTTCAACTTTAGGCACAAAATTTTTCATTTTGAGAGTTTCTACATCATGAGAAATTCTATCAACACTCCTAGACAAATCATCAATTTTATTCAAGTTTTCTTCTATCGAAGTGTTAAAAGCCTTTTGCATATTAATAAATTCTTTAATATTGTTCTCAAGATCTGATAGAGGCGGAGGTGTCCCGTCTTTCGATGAGATGGTGGATTTCGCTTTGGTGGAAGTCGACTTTGACGATCCGACTACGAACGTGCGAGGACGTCGCGCCTTAGCAATCGCTAAACCAACTCCGAGAGGTTATTGACCACGCCGGAGCACGATCAACCTGACCACGAGGGTCTGTTTCCTGCGAGCAAACGAAGAACAAGCAAGAAACTAAGATTGCAATCTGGATATTGCGAATATAAGATGAAAGCTTTATTGATCAAGGTGGGGTTCTGTGACGCCTTTGTCTGGTCGTTGAACACAAACGAAGTACGCGAAGTTGCAGCTATGGCGAACTTTTTATCTAAACAAAACCCAAAGTCTAAACGATGCCCTAAGGGCTGTATATATGGAGGAAGAGGGGGGAATTTCGTGGCCCTTGGTGGAGGGGTCCGAAATCAACCCTATCTCTTGTTTCCCCACACATACGGACTCTAAAAATAGCCTATACTTATGTATTTCGAAATTACATGGG